>NC_143579.1:115124929-115328416 GCF_048544385.1 Mastigoproctus giganteus
GAAATGGTGAAATCATAAAAACAATCCATTGTGGTGGGTAAGATAATGAAATCCTGAAGGGATTTCTGGAGGTAGAATGTTGCCTTTTAAATCTGGTTAATAACGATGATGATGTAAATGTAGCTTTTGTGGCTTCTCATTTATTTTATGTACTTTTAATCAATATTTTTCATTGTATAATACAGTCGATTCAGATTATAAACAGGAAAATTATTAAAAATTATTATTATTTATTTAGGACTAGTGCATTTTGGCCCGATTAAGCGGCTGCCCCAATTATCCGAAGTTTCACTTAAAAAAAGTTAAAAATACAATGGATTACAATTGCTTTACAATTGGTTCACTGTACAATCAAATCACGTTATGATGGAGTCATCATGGTAAAGTACCATTCACTATACGATGTGTAATAAGCGCCGGTCATTGTGATCATGTTTGTGAATTGAATTTTAATTTTATTAAACAGCAATTCTAATTAGTTAAAATAGGAGGAATATTATCCACAGGCTATAAAAATAAAGATATATTAAGTACAAATTTATCCTTTATTACCTTACCAATTTAAAAATTAAATGATACGTGAAAATCGGAAGAATATATGTGATAATCGGAATAATTAATACATACTGTAATATGTACATACTAACTAGTCGACATTTCTGTTCACTGACATTTGTGGGTGGGGGTTAAAATTTAAAACAGTAAAAAGATAAGCAATCTATAACAAAGAACAAAGCACACACAAATTGCATGTAACACGATACGCACAAGTGAGAATGGAGTAACAAGTTACGAAGCTTTAAAAATAGGAATGAAGAGAAGATTCTGAAAATTAATTTTTTTATATGACTGAAGATTTCATGTAAGTGTAAACCCATTTCACCATAATAACCCATGGAATTCCAGCTGTCGGTATTATCGCAAATTCAATAACATCGAGTTTACTATCCATTTATGATAGATTGCACTAATAGAAAAGCCCAATAAACAGGTGACTGCTAATTGTTTTATGGTTGTGACCTCCAGAAATCCGACCAAACCACGTGGTACGGTCGGAGACAATCGTAGGGTAATCTCCAGTGCTGCGGTCTCCTGCCCCAAATAAATGGCATGTTGTCCCAATTAAGCGAAGTAAACCCTGGCTATTTTCTCAATTGTGTTCTGTTTTTTAAGATTTTCCCCAAATAAACGGCTGCCCCGATTAACCGGTGTCCCAAATAACCGGAATCCACTGTATTATCCATAATCCTGCTCTTTATTTGTATAATTCTGAATAGACATAATGATGTATATTCAGAACAATACAAAAATTGTAATGTGATGAGTCTCAACTAGTTGTAGTTTGACTTATGTTATCAAGTCTATTAGAAGTAAAACACTGAGGTTCAAACATAGAAAAATTATATCTCATGTTCACTGTGCTAATCTTATTAATTATAATTACTTGGCATTCTTCAGAGTGGGCTAGTAGAGTGAGCAAGCTCCCATAGGGTTTGGTGTTGGTGACCCTTTCTTATTTTGAATTTTCCTCAATGATATTTTGAGGATATTCAGGGCTGTCAAAGTTTGGTTGTGATTTAATGATAGATATTATGGTAAATAATCAGGACCAGGCTATGCTTCTTCATAATGAGTTAGATTGGTTACCTGTTTAGTTTTAAAGATGGCAGCTGACATTTAATTCCACTAAATCTAAGGTTTTGTATTTGGAGAAATAAAATCTGAAAGCGAGAGACTAGGGGATTTGGAATTAAAGGCATTTGATGGTGAGAAAAATTTAGGAGTTATGCTACAAGGTGACATGAGGTTTTTCTTAGGTGGTGTAAGCAGGCTACCTTGGTATACTATCAACTATGTGTAAGACATTTACTAACACAGAGAGAGAGAGAGAGAGAGAGAGAAGGATGTTGTTATTCCTCTTTAGGAAAAAATGGTGAGACACATTTGAAATCTGTATTCAAGTTTAGAGGCCTCGTCTAAAAAAGTATATAGAAAAGAATTTGTAGAACAAATAGGCTGGTTAGGAGTGCTGAGGATTTTCCCTATGAGGAACATCTTAGAAGGTTCTCACCTGCAGGGCCCAGTGAACAGACACCTCAGGAATGACTTAGTATTAATATTAGTATTAATAGTGGCAAATGATGCAAGAAAGCAAGCTTATACAGCATCAGCCAAAGGAAAAAAAAAAAAAAAATTCCCATTTCACCTAGCCTCCCTTCCAGTAGTTTGTCTAGTCCTTTATTCAAACTATTCACTTCCATAACAACAGATGTGTGCTTGTTTCAGCAATCAACCACCCATTGGCTGAAAGCAAACTTTTACACATCTATTCTGCAACCATCCTTTCTCAATTTGAATTTATGGCCCCGTCATCTGCATAGATGAAGAGCCATAAATTCAAAGGAGTAGGAAGAATTCCATCAGCATTGAACTTTCTGAAGTCATTCTAAGCCTTAAACACCTCAATCAGGTCACTTCGCAGGCACTTCCAGACATTGCAGTTTTCAAAACTGTAGCCTTTACTGGTAAGAGCACCCATTTATTCCCCTCACCAGTCTCGTTGCACTTCTCTGTGCCTGTTTCAGCAGTGCTACGTCCAGTGGTTTGCTGGTCAATTTTTTAACAACTAGCTCTCTAAAAAAAAAAAAAAAAACAATGCCAAGAATCAATGTGTGCATATATATTTATTGCAAGTTGTACTGATTTACAACAATTTGAAATACAAAATCAAACAATAATAAAATATTCATTTTTTTATTGCAATTTCCATATAGCAAATTGATTCTCACAAAACATTGACTTATGCCAAGCTCTTGTATCCATAGCCAATCTTTGGGTAATAATCTTCTCAGGCTCACAACTTTAGAGATGCAAAATCTTTGACAGACGTCGAGCATGGAAATGCCATTACCCTAAGAAGAATTGGCCCAGGTAAAATTAAACAGATGTTTGTTGGAAATAATATTCATGTAAAATCATTAGTGAAAATAATTCCTACTCTGGATGCCACGTAGGGAAGGGGGCACCTCCGTAGCCAGGTGGGAAGGAGCAGCAGTGCGTAGCACATGCTTCTTGATTAGACCGGGGTTCGAGCCCGTCACCACCAAATACGGAGTATGCGGAAAGGTCGAGGAATGACCACCGCATATCCCGGAGCAATATGGCCTTAGTTGCTAATGCTCCTTAAAAAACCAAAAAAAAAAAAAAAAAAACGTAGGGAAGGGGGCAGGGGAAAGAAAGCACAAAGAACATCCCAGCTGGATTTTCCGTATCACCATATACAAGCTTATCGTCCAAATGCCACTAGCCATTATGGATCCAAGTGCATGCTGCTCTACAGTTTATAGCCATTGTCAGTTTAACAACTGGCTTGCAAAATTCTTGAAAATTTAACATTCAGCTTGTGTGAGCTGTCTCCAGCATTACCACTGGCTACATCATTCCTGAAATGAGGCCTCCACAATACTCAAGATGTGGCTTGACTGTTGCCTTATACAATGGGATAATCACTCAATCACCCTCTTCATCCCTGCTAGCAAAATTCCTGAATATCATTGAGAAAACCCCATGAGACTTGATGGAGGTATTTAAGCCCCTTAATGGAATAAGCAAAAGAAATGAATATTCACATTGGCAGCTGAACTTGTGAGGGGGGGGGGCAAACAATGTGCAATTTTAAGAAGCAGCAGAAGATTACATATGATGGCACCTTCATTTGTTAATTGTTGTAGTAAGTTGTCTCCAAAGATAGTTGAGGTAGAGATTCTGACTAAATTCAAGGCAGAATTGGATGGTTACTTTTTTAGGAATGAGCAAATTGTGATTAGTTGAATGGTTTTTTTTTTTTTTTTTTTTGACAGGTACAAAATAACTTCCTTACCTCATTAATACTAATATATCACAGCATTTGATTACATCAGGAAAACAATACTTGGAAACTACAACAAAGTTTCCCATTAACGTCTTCCATATGGTTTCACCATCAGGCACTCACTCAGTGACATCTGGACTTGAATATTCCATCAGAGGCCTTTCAACTGGTGTCCGTCGAACTGAGATCGACATGTTAGTTGATCTCATTTCGATGGACTTACTATTCAGTGGAATTATCATTATTATTTATATTCATAAAATGCTGGATTTATGAGGTTTTACTATATATTATATTACTTCTACAATCTAAAGATTGTGCATTTTATCTTCTGAGATTTTTTATATCTACATCATGACTTACAGTCTATTCGAAGTAAAACACTGAGGTTCAAACATAGAAAAATGATATCTCATGTTCAAATCCACGTTTTCACAAAACATAATAACATCCTGCAATCACTGTATTTTAAATTCCTAAGACTATTATGTAGCCATTCTTATCAATATCATTAATAAATATGTACAAAATTTTTATTTATTTTGTAAACAAAACTTTTACATTTTTAAAAGTTCTACATTTTACTACCTTATTTTATGTTGTTTGTCATTTTATGCAAACTTTACTTAATAATTCATGCTTAGTGCAATTTAGTGGGTGAAAATTGAAGTAATCCCAGAAATGACAATTCTTGCGACTTGAAAGTTTACAATTTTTTAAACTTTATACCTTTAACATAAATAGTTTTAGTAGTGCTGATTTTTAAATTATTATGTTGATTCTTTCTTGAAAACTCTCTATATATTATAATATTGAACTGACTTAATAATAGTTTGAATGTTTTAAACTTTTCTTTATTGCAGGGTAATCTTGTGGCAGTTATGATATCTGTTCTTCGTCAGATGACCCCATATCATTATAATCAATACATCGGCCATTTTGCTACTAGGACAGATTTGCTAGACTTTCTAATGGAAATTTTGCTAGTATTTCGGGATCTTGTTAGTAAAAATGTATACCCACAAGATTGGAATGAAATGATTATGCTACAGAATAGGTATACCATATAAAATACGTGTGTGTGTGTGTGTGTGTGTGTGTGTGTGTGTGTGTGTGTGTGTGTGTGTGTGTGTGTGTGTGTGTGTGTGTGTGTTATTTGTAATTCTAGCTATATCAAAATATTAGCATTAGTAAAGGCATATGATACAAGAAAGCAAGCTTATACAGTATCAGCCAAAAAAAAAAAAAAACCCTTCTCATTTCACCCGTCTATTCAAGGCAGAACTAGACCAAATGTTGGTCTAGTTCTGCCTAGAGTCTATTTAAGCTGTCAACTTCTACAACGACAGATGGAAGTTTGTTCCAGCAATCAACCACCCACTGGCTAAAGGCAAACTTCCGCACATCTATCCTACAGCTGTCTTTCCTCAATTTGAATTTATGCCCTCTCAGGAGATTATTCTGAGCAGCAGGAAGAATCCCATCAGCATTGAGCATGCTCAAACCATTCAAGACTTTATACACCTCAATCAGATCACCTTGCAGGTGCCTAGTCTCCAGACACTCTAATTTGCAAAACTTAGGCCTTTCTTCGTAAGAGCAACCCTTTGTTCCAGCAGCTCTACATCCTTCTGAAAATGAGGCCTGCAGACCTGTATGTAGTACTCAAGGTGTGGTCTGACCATTGCTTTATACAAAGGGATAATTACCTCTTTATCCCTGCAAGAAAAATTCCTGCATATCATCGACAAGACACCATGAGCTACTCTTGCAGACCATCAGCAATGCTCAAAAAACTTCATATCTTACTGCACAATTACTCCCAGGTCCTTTTCATTCTCTACCACTGTCAGTATAGTACCACACAATTGATATGTTACACTGGGGTTACTGCTTCCCATATGCAGTACTTTACATTTGTCAATGTTAAACTTCATTTGCCACCTCTCAGCCCATCTGCTCAACTTTTCTAGATTTATTGCAGAAGCATACTGTCGTTAGTGTCATTAACAACCCTGCAACCTTCATATCGTCTGCAAACTTGGACATTAATGATATACCATCATCAATATCACTATAAATACAGAAAACAACAATGGACCCAACACTGAACCCTGAGGGACTCCACTAATAACATTAGTCCACGAATAGTAGTGTCCATTGATTACCTCTCTCTGTCTTCTCCCACTCAACCATTCCTTTATCCATAGCAGCAATTTGCCTCCGATGCCATACTGCTCCAATTTGTGCAGCAGTATTCCATCTGCAACAGTATCAAATGCCTTTCTAAGATCCAAATATATGATATCAAAATTATTCTTTGCATCCAGTTCCTTTGTGACCAAATCATAGTATTCAATCAGATTGGTCAGACAAGACTTCCCCTTAGGCCCCGGGTGCCAAGCGATTATTAGTGTAACCAAGCAGTTCCAAGTGAGCTCTATACTGCATGTGCAAAACGAATAGTTTTCTTTCAGTTTTAAATAGTTTTTACATTATTTAGTTGTATTGCTCTAATGCATTAGGGCTTAAAGCCTCAAGCTGCGAAAGAGATTAGACTATGTGTATTTTAGTGCAATTGCATCATTTATTCATAGCTAAATATAAATTTGCAATAGCAGCATCGTTTAAGTTACATCTCATATTGTGAATGCCTTCACGACGAGTTGCCATGACATTGCACTACTTCAAATAAGTAACGCTTCACCCGAAGGAGAAGTCTGTTGTTACTTATACTCAGTGGATACCACCACCCAGACGGCACCGTTTCAGGGCTATTTTGTATTTGTGTGGGATAATAACTCGATTATCCAGTTGTCCCTATTAGACTTAGAAAAGCAAAAGGTAGAGAGAAAGTAATAGTAGGAGTGGAAAGAGGAAAAGAAACGGTGTAGAAAAATGAAAGGGACAGTAACTCCTTCAACTCACACCACTCAAAAATTCATAAACTCCTCGAATAGGCAACACTTCCCCAGTGGAGAAGGCTGTTGTTACCTATTCTTGGAAACTCCGGACATCATCAGGCACACCGTTTCAGGGCTATTTATGTATGGATGTGAATATCTACTCGAATATCCACTTGTCCCTATTAGACTTAGAAAAGCAAAAAGTAGAGGGAAAGTTATAGTAGGAGTGGAAGAGGAAAAGAAACGGTGCAGAAGAATGAAAGGGACAATAACTCCTTCAACTCACACCACTCAAAAACTCATAAACTCCTCGAATAGGCAACGCTTCCCCAGTGGAGAAGGCTGTTGTTACCTATTCTTGAAAACTCCGGACATCATCAGGCTCCCCCTGGCGGCATCGTTTCAGGGCTATTTGGCCCTTCTTCAGTGAGTGGGTAGGTACCCAAGCACCGTTTCAGAGCTATTTGGCCCTTCTTCGGTGGATGGGTAGGTACCCAATTGATGTAATGATGGCAAAACAGTTATAAAGTATATCTTCACAATATGAGAGATGCCTGATGGTGTATGATATAAGTTAAGACTCTAATGTATTAGGGCTTAAAGCCTCAAGCTGCAAAAGAGATTAGACTATGTGTATTTTAGTGCAATTGCATCATTTATACACAGCTAAATATAGATTATTTGCAAATTTGCAATAGCAGCATCATTTAAGTTACATCTCATATTGTGAATACCTTCATGACGAGTTGCCATGACATTGCACTACTTCGAATAAATAACGCTTCACCCAAAGGAGAAGGCTGTTGTTACTTATTCTCAGTGGAGACCACCACCCAGACGGCACCATTTCAGCGCTGTGTGGTATCTACTGAGAATCACTCAACAGAAAAATGGATGAGTGATTCTGGGGCATCGTTGACTTGTGTCATCTGTTATTCCGGGGTGCTTAGTGATGTATTTCCTGTAGTTCCTAGTGTTGATCACCTGGTCTTGGATTGCAATCGTGAATCCTTCAGTGTGGGAAACGAGCCTTCTGTTTGTGAGCCAAGTGTTAGAAGTGATCTTATCTATGTAGTGTCTGCCGTAAAGTGCCTCCTTTGCCCATCTTTTTTGTTTCTTCTGCCTGTGTCAGTGTGGTCTCCTTGTTGAGGTTGAATGTTTATCTACCTTTCTTATGGCTTGGTAGAAATAGCACTGTGTTTTCTTTGGAAGTAACTGTGCAGGTTCTTAATCGCTGCCTTCTCTTGTTCACTGAAGTCAGTCAATCTCCTCCCTCCATCTTTATGGCCATGATCAGTCAACACCACCTGATGGCCAGCTTTGGGTGGTGTTGGCAGCTCAGTCATCATTATCCTGGTCAGTCTCATAATCTCCTCCAGCTTAGTATTGGTGAAATCTATGATCCTGAAGGAGTACCTTAGTACTGGAACTGCATGACCATATTCCCACCATTCAGCTTTGATTTTAACAGGCTTCTCAGTCAGGCAGGCCTTGATTGCCTTGTGTTCTAACCGGTGAGCCTGCATCATTCCCAAATATTTGTGTCTCTTCCTCTGTCATGGCTTCAGTCTCTTCACCGGGCTTCGGCTGGTAGTTTTGTCCGACTGGATGTCCTTGATACAATCCTTGGGGCTTGCATTTGTCTAGACCAAATTGAATGCTGATGTCAGTGCTGTATACTCTTTGGTGATCCAGAGTAGCTCTTGGTGCCGATTCTCAGTTGTGGCATAGAGCTTGATGTCATCTATGTACACCAGGTAAGAGACAGAGGGTGTACAAGTTGTACCTCCCTTCTTTTAGGGTATACCCATAATTGTTGTTATTGAGCATGGAGGAAAGTGGGTTGAGTGCTAGACAGAACCATAGTGGGCTCAGGGCATCTCCATGGAAAATTCCTATTTCTGATGGGTATCAATCTGGCCGTAATGTTCCCGACCTTGATGGTAGTCCTCCGTTTTACCATGGTTGCTTCTAGGAAGTGTGTCAGAGTTGGGTTGACTTTGTAGATCTTCAGTGTCTCTATCAGCCATGAGGCACAGAGTCAAAGGTCTTGCGATAGTTGATGTAGGCTGTGTACAGGTTTCAGTGCTTCTTGTAGCCTTGCTTCGTAACTTCGGCATCAATGGTCAATTGCCCCTTGCATCCTCTGCTCATCTGCCTACTTTCCTTCAGCTGCTTGGCCATGATGTTCCGACTCTCCAAAGTTTGCTTTCGGTCAGTGGGTGTTTGATATCTTCTTAGTTGTGCAGCTGGTCAGTGTCTTGTACATTGTATGGAGACAAGTGATTTGTCTCTACTTGTTGGGTTTGTAGTGTCTTTGTCCTTAGTTTCAAGTAGGTGATTCCTTTAGCCAGAAACTCTGGAATTGTGTTAGGATGCCTTATCTGGGTGAACTGCTCTTCTATGTGTCTGTGTGTGTGTGCAGCTGAATGTCTTGTACCCAGTAGTTATGGATGTTTTCTATTCCTCAGGTTCACCAGTTTTTGAACTTCCTGATTAACTGTTGTACTTCTTCCTCCTGAAAATCTCATTCTGTCCTCTTGTACTTTCTTGGTTTTCTTCCTTTATAGATCTATCCACTGGGCACAGCCTTTATGGCTAACTTTGCTGCTCCAAATGTTTCCCCAGAACTCCTCAACTGCTTTCTGGTCCATTGCCTTCATTCTCCTCTTGTCAAATTTTCCTGTAAAAGTCTCTCTAGTTTTCGTTAAACAGACAACATTGTCCTGTTTGTTTTCCTCTGGGCACTCTCCTTGTAACGGTGAAGTGCTAGGAGTTTCTGCTTTTGGGTGTTAGGGTATTCTTCAATCCTCTCTTTATAGGTCTCATGCTTGCTGTGGATATTGTCTTTCTTTTGGATGGCCTTCACTTTTCTGATCAGCCTCTTACTTCTCTTATCCCCATTAGTATTGGGTCATTTTGCCTATATTCACTCATCTCTTCTAATTTCTGCTGTAGTCTTCTTTTCCTGGCTGGTGGTTTCTTGTCATTGTATTTTGTGTTATTTTGTTCTCTGGTTTTCCTTCCATTCGGCCTAGTGGCTGCTACAGTGGCACAGTAAATGGCTGTACGGATGGTGTTGATTATTTCGTTGTTGTTGAGATTATCTGGTATTATTCACGTATTGAGATGGTCTGTGACTTGCCAAAGGATTCTGTTGGGTCTCTGCTTCAATATGGTGTGGGTATCTGATACCCACACCATAGGTGCTTCTTGACGATCATCCATCTCTGGTGGGTCTGCTATTCACTATTTGGTGACCTGAACCATAGGGGATCATTCCAACCACTTTGTGTGGGGTTTCATCCTGTACATTGTCACATCTTTCTCTAGTTTTGTTACTTCGTAGTATGCTTGCATGATGAATGTATTCATTTCTATGTACCACTTCATGCATTGGCTTCTTCCTTCCTTCCTGGGTGGTCACTAGTGCAGTTGTGCTGGAAGCACTTTCATTGGTGGTTGTGCTGGTTGAGCTTTCTCTTCACTTGTGAGCCATATGGCAAACAGCAACACTCACTGCAACCACTACTGCCACTATTCACAACCACTACCATAATAGTTGTTATTATTATTATTATTGTTGCACTTGTATTATTTCTCTCTGGTTGGGGGTTCCACCCTGGGATGGGTACTGTTATCAAGTACACAGGGTGGTTGTTATGTCTAGTTTTACTGGTGATCGAGGAACTGATTCGAAAGAAATCAAAAGTCGCAGTTCTGAACACCTGTAGGTGTTCAGAATTGCGACTTTCTGGAGTTCCTTTTAGGCATTTTCTGGGCTGTTATGTAGGGTCTTTGGCACCATACAGGTGGTTAAAATGATGATTGTAATGGTCATTACTTGTTGCATATACCATATCTCTTTGATCTCTTATTGGGTATTTTCTGATATTTTCCTCATGGCTTTTCTGGTTCCAGTGTTGGGCACCGCTGTGTCAATCAGATAGGTAGCCTTTCCTTCTTGTTGACAAGAGTTATGTCCAGTCTATTGTGCGGGATTGTCTTGTCCATTATTATGGTGCAGTCCTAGTGCAGCTTGTGGGTTAGGGTCTCTATTACTGCCTGGTGTTCGTACTTGTAATACAGTACACTTTCTTTGATCAACTGGTATTTACTGGCTACCAGTACTCTTACTCAGTCTGGGTGACCTTGCATCCTGCAGTGATGTGTTAAATTGTTTCTGAAGCCAGGTGCCATCATCTACGTGCAGTGCTTTTTTTTGTAAAAAAAATAGGTGCCGGTACGCATTCTTTGCTATCGGGAAAAATCGAAAATTAAAAGGATATGAAAAGTACTCTAATCCCCCCCCACCCCCGATATTGTTACTTTAGCAGTAATTTTTTTTTTTTTTTTTTTTTAGAATAAGAATAAGAACAAGAAATTAAGTATATTACACAGTTTATTAAGCATAAATTTATTATTCAAGTATATAAAAAAATAAGTAAAATGTGAGTAAAATAAGTAAAAATAATTTCATAATAAAGTTTTTGTAGAATATTCCAAATTTTTATTAAGTTCTCATCCAACACCCTATGCTGACCTTTTCCTGCTCTTTGTATCGGTTGCTGAAGTTCTTTACTTATGTAAACTCTAGAAGGAAGGGGATGAATCAGATTGGTCCACTTGATATTGATGGGTCAACTGTTGATGATCCTGCTCAGGTAGCTAACAAACTAAATGAATATTTTGCATCGATATTTCACACATGAGGAGTTATTCAGCGAGGGGAATGCCAGAGGTGTATTCAACTCTAGCAGTAAGCTACAGAATCTTGAAATAACTGCGAGTAAAGTGGAGGAGAAACTGTTGAAGATAAACACAAGAAAGGCACCCGGGGTGGATGGGATCTATCCAGTTATATTAAAGGAGGCAGCAAAGGAAGTAAGCAAACTCTTAGCCATAATTATGAGAGCTTCCTTGGACTCAGGGGAGGTACCCATAGACTGGAAATGTGCAAATGTGACCCCAATTCACAAAGGAGGATCAAAGGCTGACACAAGTAATTATAGTCCTGTGAGCTTAACTTCTGTTCCAGGAAAATTAATGGAGACACTGGTTAAAGAAGCACTGCAGGATCATTTAGACAAGACTTCAGTTATAGCTCAGACACAGCATAGTTTTGTTAAGGGGAAGTCTTGCCTGACCAACTTGATTGGATACTATGATGCAGTCACAAAAGAACTGGATGCAGGGAATAACTTTGATATTATATACTTGGATCTTAGAAAGGCTTTTGATACTGTTGCACATGGAAGACTGCTACACAAATTGGAGCAGTGTGACATTGGAGGCAAATTGCTGCTATGGATAAAGGGGTGGTTGAGGGGGAGAAGACAGAGAGTGGTAATCAATGGACACTGCTCATCGTGGACTAATGTTATTAGTGGAGTCCCTCAGGGCTCAGTGTTGGGTCCATTATTGTTTTGTGTATTTATAAATGATATTGATGATGGTATATCAAGCTTAATGTCTAAGTTTGCAGACGATACAAAGGTTGACAGGGTTGTCAAGGACACTACTGACACTATGCTGCTGCAACAGGATCTGGAAAGGTTGAGCAGATGGGCTGAGAGGTGGCAAATGAAGTTTAACATTGACAAATGTAAAGTACTACACATGGGAAACAGCAACCCCAGAGCAACGTATCAACTCTGTGGTACTACACTGACAGTGGTAGAGAATGAAAGGGACTTGGGGGTGGTTGTGCAGGCAGATATGAAGTTCTCTGAGCAGTGCAGACGGGCTGCAAGAGTAGCTCATGGAGTATTGTCAATGATATACAGGAATTTTTCCAGCAGGGATAAGGAGATGATTATTCCATTGTATAAGGCAATGGTCAGGCCACACCTAGAGTACTGTATACAGGTCTGGAGGCCTCATTTAAAGAAGGATGTAGAGCTGCTGGAACGAGTACAGAGAAGGGCAACAAGATTAGTGAATGGAACAAAGGGGTGCTCTTACGAAGAAAGGCTTAAGTTTTGCAAATTACAGTGTCTGGAGATAGAGGTGTATCAGATCACCTCGCTGGTGATCTGATACACCTCTATCAGATCACCAGCGAGGTGATCTGATAGAGGTGTATAAAGCCTTGAATGGTTTAAGCATGCTCAATGCTGATGGGATTCTTCCTCTGGCTCGGAAGAATCACCTGAGAGGGCATAAATTCAAATTGAGGAAAGACAGATGTAGGATAGACGTGCGGAAATTTGCCTTTAGCCAGCGGGTGGTTGGTTGGTGGAATAGACTTCCATCCCTTGTGGTGGAGGTTGATAGCCTAAATAAGTTTAAGGCTCAGCTGGACAGGTATTTTGAACGAACAGAGGGGTGAAGTGGAAGTGGGTTTTTTTTTTTTTTTTTTTTTTTTTGGCTGATGCTGCATAAGCTTGCTTTCTTGCATCAAATGCCTCTACTAATGCTAATGCTAAAAAAGTTCTTAAATTAAAATTTTTTTTTCTTTTCTTTTTTTGAAACTGTCCAAAATATCGGTATCATTCGGATATTCAGGTAAAGTAAAGTATAAACAGAGATAGGGAAAATTTTCGGAAAAATGTGGATAACGCACTTCCACGAGATAACAGATGATTATTTATGGGGTAAAAGAAAATCACTTTTCTAATTCTCGAATGGGGCGCTTACAGTTCATTCACAGAGGTGTCCAACCTACAACCCACGAGGAAAGGGAACTAAAACAGCATTTTAAATTTTATTATCAAATATATTATTTTATTTTTTATTATTTTTTTATTTTATTATTATCAAATATTATTTTATCAAATAATAATATATTATATTATTTTATTATAGAATTATATCACTATACAGATGACCTCATGATTTCGTATCAAGGAAAAAATATGAATTCTATTGAGTGACAACTTCAGATCTCAATTAAAAAAATTGAGCTGTGGATATCTTGCAATGGCTACTGCTTATCAGCCAAAAATCCAACTGCAATCATTTCTGTAAAAAACGAAAAATCCACTCTGAACCTGAATTAAAACTTAAAAATTTCACCTACCTCTTTCCTGTAGTATCAGATTTCTTGGCCTAATCCTGGACAATAATCCTGGTTGCTAATTAAACTTCTTAGAACACATCACATATCTGAGAACAATTTACTTGAAAAAATTAAATTCCTCAGAGTGCTTCATCAACGTCTGGTGCTGACCAGTGCACTCTGCTTCAGCTATATCAGGTATTAATCAGATCTTGCTTGGATTTCGGAGTTCCAGTCTCTGACTCTGCCAGGAAAAGTGCACTAATTCGGCTAGACACTATTCATCACAGTGCTCTAAGAATTTTTTTAGGAATATTCAGAACATCCCCTGTCCATAGTCTATATATATAGAGGGACACACACACCTCCACTCCATCTTCAGAGGAAAATGTTGCTACTCAACTATGCAGCAAAATATGGAGCCTTCCCTTTCATTCTATCTCATCATACTTATTTGAGCCCCAATGGACCACCTTTTATCAGACTAAACCTAACGAAAACAAGCCAGTTGGGATAAGGTTGCTACAGTTAACACAATCCTGGAATTTAGATATCGCTAATATCTTTCAGGAAACAAGCACACATGACCCTCTGTGGTCTGATTATACACTGGTCTGTGATTTCTCATTCCAGCTATGGGGAAAAAAGCAAGCAGCAGATCTTGCCATCAGGAAGCTCCAGGAAATTCTCCTCCTTACTGCATGAATAAGTCATAATGATACTATTTTGCAGCCTCCAAGAGCTTGATGTGGATGCAGTGATTTCCAGTCTATATATATATCAATTCATTTTGCAGATTCAAATTCTCCCCTAAACAAACCTTCCTTTGCTATGGAGAACCCATTATCAAACCTAGATTCTCTTATGCTAACATATGTTTTTCTGTGATAGTATGTATATAGGGAAATTATACTGAAGTTTTCTCATTTCTGGCACACTGTATGTCACTGAAAAAACTCCAAGGACATCCGATATGACCAAGTTGGTAAATGCAGTCCAGTCCTTCATGCTTTAGAATGTAAACTGGAATGGGATTTAGCTCTGCAATTATCTTTTCCACTGATTTCTCATTTCCCAGAAGCACATTTAAAGAATCGTTTTACATTACATGCTTTAGAATTAGATCAACAGAAACGAAAGAATGGCGGTGGACTGTAAAGTTGTTAACTTCAAACACTGTACTAGATATGCACAGCAAGTTTCAACTAAATTCTCCATATAGGTATTAGTTGGAATCAGGCATGTGCAGCTGTGTGCCAAGGCCTGTGGAAACTGGAAGCAGGGGACCACCCTAACACACCACTTTGGTTCCTGCTTTGATATTTGACAGAGGGTCCCAGAATGGCTCTGTCAGGCCAGTCCCGGACCCGTCAAGTTGACTATTATAGTTATACACTCTATAATTATAATAATCAGCGCTGACTATTATTATTATAATTTTTAACTAGGGTGTTCTGCTCCCTGCTCGCTTCACTCGCCAACCCCCAGCCAATGTCAAATATACAAAAAAATGTCTTCACCTGCTTTGAAAGAGTTTCCTTCACATGATTTTCTTATACCTGCCGCTCAAGTGGCTTCTTGAAAAGTCTTGTGCACTACTCCATTCACAGATCTCATGTCTTCGAAACACCTTACACGTTTCGCTTTGCGTAACAATAATTTCAAATGAAACCTCTCGACATCTCTTGGTGAGATGCTATTCAACCAAGCAACTACTTTACACATATTTTTATGGTGACGCCATTTAATTCCCGTTTTGTCCCACATAAAATATAGAGGTATGACGGAGTAAATCAAATCTTCTGCACCGCTTTCGTAATTATACTAATATACTAACATTGTAATGCACTGATCAAAATCTAATCAGGAAATGCCCTATGTTTTTATTTACCTGCACATTTGTAGTGACGCAATTGCCCTGTTCACTTGTACCATGTCACCTGCATCCCTCATCTCCCATTGGCTCGAATAAATATCACCTGGAGGAAAATTTTTTTAATGTATACAGAGATTTTAACTGGATACTTTCCATTTAGTACATGCAGTGAAGCATATCTGTATGGTCATTTATGTCACATTGTGCATGTTTTAAATAGAGGCATCTCTGTACATGTGCTTCAAAACAACATGCAATTATTGAGTTTCTGACTCTTGACTGTTGAAAATTATGCATTTCTAAACATTATTGTGACTGGAGATGAACCATAGATTCACCATTATCATTTGAAAAACAAATGATAGTTGATAGAATTTTGCCATAAAGCATTTTCATGTCCAAAAAATTCAAGTCTCAGCATTAACCATCAAAGTGATGTTCACTGTTTTTAAAGGGCTGTTTGGGTTAGATTAGGTTTGGTGTTGTCCACACTGAATTTTTGGAAAAATGCAGCCAAAATCAATTTATCCAGTACATTGAGACAATGTACAGTCCCAAAAAAAAAAAAAATAGTTGAATGAATAAGGCCTGACAATACATCACATTGCTAAACCTCATGCAGCTGCACAACATTGACAAGGATTTATGCTTGCTTTGAGTAGTTACGATTTAACCTAACACAACCCTTTTTTTGTTTCCAGTGCAGAACATCTCTAAAGTAACAGATATAACTCCCATGAACAAGTTAAAGCAGCCATGAAGAGATGGTTGGCCCCTCAGTCAAAAGACTTGTTAATAACAAGTCTTTTGACCAAGAGGTATGTTATGCACTGGACAATAAGTAGAAAGATAGTATTATTAGTGAAAAATGATTCAAGGAAGCAAGATTATTCAGCATCAGCCCAAAACAAAAATTCCACCACATCTGTCAATCTCCTCTAATAACACTGGTCAGCATCAATTCCTTCCCTGAAATAATTTTGACAGATTCTCGTAGGAAACGTTTGTTGCGCATTTGAAGCATGGCATTCATAGTGAGCAGATGCATTTCTAAAGCGCAGAGAGAGCATAGTGATTAGAGAGGATTAGATTAGAATTGAGAGGTTAAGTAATAGATAATTGCATATAAATAATTAATTTAATATAGTGTTGAGTTTATTTTGATATGTTTTTTTTTTCCTGTAATAGTTTGTAAATTTAATTTTTAGAATAGTATAAATATAATTTTTAATTTTTGTGATTTTTAGTAAATTTATCAATGGTTTCGACATGATCCACCTTGAACACTTTGTCAAAGAGTATCATGAATCATACAGAAATAGCCAATAGCAACTTCTGGAATCATGATTTTGTCAGTTACAGAAGCTGTGATATGTATTACAAAGTCGACCTAGTGGATAATCATAGCTCACCTGGTGATTCTTTCTTTGTCACTGTTGTATGGAATGTACCAATTTAAGGTTAAAATTTGGTGCTTTGCTAGAAGTTGAGTCACAGAAAAAATGGGTGCTTGCCCCTCAAGAATACTGTAACTACCAAGTGATGCACTCCCAATTCAGGCCCCAGAACAGAATAACCAAGTGCAAACTGCTCTGATTTAGAAGGACTTATTTCTATTAAGAGACTCCATTGTTGGGGAAATGGGAAATATTTTTTGTAATAAGGATAGGTGGACAAGAACCTGGATATTAGTATTAGTAGAGGCATACGATGCAAGAAAGCAAGCTTATGCAGCATTAGCCAAAAAAAAAAAAAAAACTCACATTTCACCCCTCCATTCATTTCAAATGCCTGTCCAGCTCAGCCTTCCTTCAATTTATTTAGGCTATCAATTTCCACAACAAAAGATGGAAGTCTGTTCCACCAATCAACTATCCACTAGCTAAAGGCAAATTTCACACATCTATTCTACAACTGGCTTTCCTCAATTTGAATCTCTGTCCACCTCAGGTTCTTAATCCCATCAGCATTCAGCTTGTTCAACCCATTCAAGGCCTTGTACACCTCAATAAGATCACTTTGCAGGTGCCTTTAAGATCACTGCAATTTGCAGAACGTAAGCCTTTCTTGGTAAGAGCACCCCTTTGTTCCCCTCACCAATCTTGTTGTTATTATTTTTTTTAATTTGGAGTCTTGAAGTGTCCCGGTTAATCCGATCTCGGTTAATTGAGAGTCTGCTGTATATGACATCAAAATTATTTTGTGACCACATTATAGTATCCAATCAAATTGGCCAGACAAGACCTCCCTTTAACAAACCCATGCTGTGTCTTAACTATTATTGCAGTCTTGTCTAGATGATCCTGCAATGCTTCTTTAACCAGTGATTCTATTATTTTCCCTGAACACAAGTTAAACTAACAGCCCTATAGTTACCTGTCACCTTTTCAACCCACTTTGTGAATTGGTGATACATTTGCACACCTCCAGTCCATGGGGAACTCCCCTCAGTCCAAGGAAGCTCACATAATTTTGGCTGTGGGTTTGCTTACCTCCTTTGCTGCCTCATTTAATATAACTCAATAAATCCCGCTCACCCCTGGTGCATTTTTTATATTTAACTTCAACATTTCTCCTCCACTTTGCTCTCAGTTATTACAAAATCACTTAGCTCCCTATTATAGTTTGATAAACTTCTGGCACTATCCTCATTGAATAACTTGTCATGTAGTAGTAGTGGCATGTGATGCAAGAAAGGAAGCGTATGAGCTTATGCAGCATCAGCCAAAAAGAAAAAAAAAAAAAAAAAACAAATTACCAAACAATCCCCTCTAAATATTTGTCCAGTTCCTCCTTAAATTTATTTAACCTATCAACTTCCACAACGACAGATGGAAGTTTGTTCCAGCAGGTTTGTAACACCTGCTGGCTAAAGGCCAATTTCCACACATCTATTCTACATCTGTCCTTCTGCAATTTCAGTTTGTGTCCCCTTAGGTTCATAATCTGAACGAGTGGAAAAATACCATCAGAATTCATCGTGCTCAACCCATTCAAGGACTTATACACCTCAATCAGATCACCTCGCAGGTGCCTAGTCTCCAGTTGCTGCAATTTGCAGAACTTAAGCCTCTCCTGGTAAGAGGATCCCTTCAGTCCCCTCACCATTCTTGTTGCCCTTCTCTGTACACGCTCAAGCAAATCTACATCCTTCCTAAAATGACTCTTCCAGACCCGTACGCAGTACTCAAGGTGTGGGACAATCACCTCTTTTTCCATGCTAACAAAATTCCTGTATATCATTGACAACACCCCATGACCTGCCCTGGCAGCCTGTCTGCATTGCTCAGAAAATTTCATATCTGACTGCACAATTACTCCCCGGTCTTTTTTATTTTCTACCTCCTTAAGTCCCCTCGACGTGGGCACCTGTACGTGGTGAGGGGACCTCCCAGTGACGCTGCTGGACTTCCAGACTAGCATCACTGGGATCCAACGCCCACAGCCCAGGTTCCAGGCTTACATCAATGGAATCCGGCGTGTTTGCCGTGCGCTGCGACCCGTGGAAATTGGGAAAGGGGGATCCTGGTGGTTGAGGGGCCCAGCTTCAATACACCACTTTGGCCCCTGCTTCGACAAGACGGTTGGTCCTGGAAGGCCCGGCTAGGATCATTCGGCTAGTAGACTCGCCTGCGAGGTCAACCGTGTCAATGCCACGCCCCTACCCTCATGGTCCGAGGGACAGGATTCAGGCTGGCGGCGGTGCGGGTATAGTGTCTGGGTAGCCCTGGCGTTCCACTCCCGAGCACATTTATTGCATGCCGTGTAGTTGGCGTCCCTTTGGGCTCCGTGGTAGATGTGGAGCCCGGGCACTGAACAACTTAAAAACTATATGAATCCTGATAAACTTACTTCTTCAGGGGCCCCAACCCAATCCCTATCTGAAAATACAGACGGAGAGGCAGATAACATTATTGCTACAAAGAGGCAGCGAACAGAAATATCATCAGGGCCTGTTCCAAGATTTTTAATTATTCATTCTACCACAGAAAAACCGATTGGCAAAATGTCGCCCTTCTTCATACAGAAAGGGTTAGATGGGTTAGCAGGGTCACCCAAATCGGTTAAGAGGCTCCGTTCTGGAGACCTCTTAATTGAAACCAAAACTGACAGGCAGTGTGAGCAGCTACTCCGTGCAACATCAATCGGAGGAATACCCATAACAGTAACACCACATAGAACACTAAACTCATCGAGAGGTGTCATTTCGGAATGGGACCTTCTCGACGTAACCGAGGAGGAAATCTGCTTGGAACTGAAACCTCAGGGAGTTATAGCCGTCAAGAGAATTAGTGCGCGTAGGGATGGGAAACTTGTTAAAACCAGGAGTGTTATCCTGACTTTTAACTCTCCCAAACCTCCTGATGAGATTAAAGCTGGCTACATTAACTGTCCAGTGCGTCCATATGTTCAAAACCCTTTACGGTGTTTTAAATGCCAGAAATATGGACATTCTCAAATGGCCTGCCGTGGAGTCCTTGCATGCGCTCGATGTGGCGCAAAGGACCACGAAACAACAGCATGTTCAGCTGCAAAACCCACCTGTATTAATTGTGAAGGCGAACACCTGGCCTATTCACGAGCATGCCAGAGGTGGAAAGAAGAAAAAGAAATTCAACGGCTGAAGGCAGAGCTAAACATATCGTATCAGGAGGCAAGGAAAGCAGTGAAACCTCTCAACATCAAAAAACCTACCTACGCCCAGAAGGTAGCAGGGAGGTGTTCCATCGGAACTCAGACGGACATGTCCATCCCTCCAAAAGAATCATTTACCCCTATCGCACGTTATCTCTTAAGCTCCCAAAAACCTGCACAGAAGGACCAATCAGCTGCCACTCCTATATCAGTACCTCCTAATGCTCCACAAATAACAAAAGCAATCACGAAAGAAAAGAATAAGAAAGGTGAAATACCACCTACAACCCAAGAAAACATGGATGTAGAGCAGAAGGAGGTGCAAGAAGACTCAGTTTTGGAGCTCTTTGCTGAGGAGGAAATGGACACTGGACAGCGTCCGTACTTCCCCAGGAAGGATATATCCAAGACTGAAAAAGGTAAGCCCTCAGCACCTCGGAAGCCGCCTGGACCCACCAAGCCAAAATAATGGCTAAATTCCTACAGTGGAACTGTCATGGATTCCGGCGAAACAATGATGACATCAAGGCCCTTCTGCAAAAGCATGAGCCAGTCTGCTTTTGCTTACAAGAGACATACCTGAAGGCAAATGAAAACGCTTCGCTTCGTAACACCACTAGAAAGGACAGAACTGAGGACAGAAAGGACACAACCCTTAGAAAGGACAGAACTGAGGATGGACCTGCCCATGGGGGTGTTGCTATAATTCTGGGCACCCATACCCCATATCAAACTATTGCGCTCACCACCAACATAGAAGCAGTAGCGGTTCGCCTTACGGTAGGTTTTTTAATAACAGTCTGCTCAGTTTATTTACCACCTGGGGCTGATATCTCCCAGACAGACCTTGATGATCTCATTGTTCAGCTGCCTACTCCTGTACTACTCCTGGGCGATTTTAATGGACATAACACCCTGTGGGGTAGTGCAAATGTTAACAGAAGGGGACGTGTCATAGAGCATATGCTCAATGACAATGACCTATCCCTCCTAAATGTGGGAAGTAACACCTTTTTCCACATGCCTACCCGTACGTTCTCTGCTATCGACCTCTCTATATGCTCCCCCTCTCTCCTTCCTTCAGTCAACTGGGAGTTAGAGGAGAATCTTTATGGAAGTGATCACTTCCCCGTGATAACCAGCCTACTTAAAGGGATGCCATGCTCACCTTTTAGGTTACCGCGATGGAAGATTGATCAGGCTGACTGGAACACCTTTCAACACCTGGTAGACTTTAACATCAGTACAGTCAGTCGGGAGCCTATCAATGATGCAGTGGCGTACATCACAGAAAGAATTGTCCATGCAGCTGCAGCTACAATTCCGAAAACATCTAACCGGTTTCTGCCATTTCCAAAACCTTGGTGGAATACTGAATGCACAGCAGCAAAAAAGGCACAAAATAAAGCTTGGGGGATATTCCGATGATATCCTACCACAGCCAATCTCTTAGCCTTCAAACGTGCACGTGCGAAAGCGCGATATATTCGTTGTCAGAGCCAAAAGGAATCGTGGGTCCGCTTTACATCCACCATTACCCAGTCAACCAGCAGTAAAGCTATCTGGGACAAAATCCGGAAAATGAAGGGTAAATATACATCACACCCTTCATCGGTCCTGGAGTATAATGGATGCGTTATTGCAGACCCAACTGCAATAGCCAATGTACTTGGGGAGACCTTCTCTGCCATCTCGTCAACATCTGCTTACTCCCCAGAATTTCTGGTCTGGAAAGATAAATGTGAAAAGCAGCCAATTAACTTTAAATCAAAAAAGTCTTATCCCTGTAACGGGCCCTTTACCACGGAAGAGTTAGAAACAGCTCTAACTCTTACCAAGGCAAGTGCTGCCGGACCAGATCTTATCCATTATGATATGGTCAAACATCTGTCTGCAAAATCCACGGACCAACTGCTTTTTCTATATAACAGAATATTTAAAGAAGAGCAGTTTCCGGATTCCTGGCGTAAGGCAATCGTGCTTGCCTTTCCTAAGCCAGGAAAGGATCCTAAAATCCCAACGAACTATCGTCCTATTGCTCTGACTAGCTGTCTGTGCAAAATTCTGGAGAGAATGGTCAATGCCCGCCTTATCTGGTATTTGGAGGCTAATGGGTTCCTCTCCAGATTTCAGTGCGGCTTCCGCAGGAATAGGTCAACTTTGGACCATTTAATCAGGCTCGAAACTTCCATTCGAGATGCCTTCTTAAAACGAGAACACCTGGTGTCAGTGTTCTTCGATATGGAAAAAGCGTATGACACAACTTGGAGATTTGGAATTTTAAAAGACCTCTACAGCATCGGCCTTAGAGGTAATCTCCCCAATTTTATTAAGAACTTTTTATGTCACCGTTCTTTCCAAGTCCGTGTAGGATCTACTCTCTCTCGCTCTTTTAGCCAAGTGGAGGGAGTGCCTCAAGGATCCGTTTTAAGTGTTACGCTTTTTGCCATTAAAGTGAATTCCATCACAGAACAACTTCCTCCAACTGTAAACTGTGCCCTCTATGTTGACGATTTTAGCATATTTTGTCATTCCTGCAACATGAGGGTAATTGAGAGGCAACTGCAACGTGCCATTGACCATTTGAACTCATGGGCAACGAATAGCGGGTTCAGGTTCTCTCCACAAAAGACTGTTTGTATGCATTTTTGCAGAAAACGCAATCTTCACCCTGAACCTGAACTAAGGCTTGGACAAAATGCCATCCCAGTAGTACCTGAGACTAGATTTTTGGGGCTTATCTTGGATAAAAAGCTGACCTTTCTAGAACACATCCGTCAACTACGTGCGAAGTGCACGAGAGGTATGAATATCCTACGTGCAATCTCCTCACATTCTTGGGGCGCTGACCGATGTACCCTCATGCGCCTCTATCGTGCACTTGTACGATCTAAGATAGATTACGGGTGCCAGGTATACGCATCCTCTAGACTCAGCGTACTCCGATGGCTGGATCCAATCCACCATCAGGCGATCCGTATTGCCACTGGAGCATTTCGAACTTCTCCTGTCCATAGCCTCTATGTCGAAGCGAATGAGCCCTTGTTATCGCTTCGCAGGAAACAGTTGTCTCTACAGTGTGCTTTGAAACTGAAATCCCTGCCAGACCATCCGACGTGGACACCCGTTTTTGAGCCACGTTGGGAAAATCTGTACAACATTCGCCAGACTGCCAATCAACCATTCGGTATTCGTATCCAAAGGCTACTCAATGATTTGAACATCACATTAGACAATGTTGCCCCATCACCAGGGCAACCTCTTCCACCCTGGCATGCTCGTGTCCCAAATTGCAACTTCTCCCTTAACAACTGGAGAAAGGGTAATACATCACCCAACATCTACCTGCAGCTCTTTTTAGCTGAGCGCTCGGAACATGCTGACTTCTTGCCCGTCTACACAGATGGCTCGAGGTCAGATATGTCTGTCGGATCTGCAGCTGTTTTTCCAGACACCACGGTATCTGAGCAGATCTCCAACGAATGCAGTGTGTTCACTGCAGAGCTGCATGCGGTTGAGCTAGCCTTAGATCGTATACAAACCACCCACCACAAAAAATATATTATATATACCGATTCTCTAAGTTCATTGCAGGCTTTATCATCGATGAGGTTCAACCCTCATCCTGTCCTGACCCGGATACAGCAGAAGCTGCATTCCCTAGCAGAATTCAAATTTGATGTTCGTTTCTGCTGGATCCCAGGCCACAATGGGATCTCAGGAAATGATTTGGCAGACTCCGCAACCAAATCAGCGAACCTATTTAACTCTTGCCTGTCAGTCCCCTATACAGACTACAGGCAAGTAATTCGAAAGAAACTGATATCCCAATGGCAACACTCTTGGCATGGACAGACTACAAACAAGTTATATGAGATTAAGCCTGTAATTGAACATTGGCAGTCTAGTCTGCGCAGGAACCGAAAAGAGGAAGTTGTTCTATCTCGGCTCCGCATAGGACATTGTCACTTGACACATTGCTATCTGCTGAGGGCAGACGATCGTCCTATGTGTAGAAATTGTGACACCATTTTAACAGTCCGTCATATTTTAATTGAATGTCCATCCTTTTATAATGACCGCCGTTTATGTTTTAGCCATCTGTCTGAACCTTATACACTCAGACAGGTTTTAAACGACAATGACAATATGTCAGCTATTTTTAAGTTTTTACAACTTATTAATCTAAATAATTCAATCTAAAATATTTTTATCGTTTTATACTACATAAACGTTTTAAATCGTATATTCTTTTAAAATAATATACAAATAATTTAAATTTTATATTCTACATCTTTTTGACTTGGCGCATTATGGCCTTAGATGCTAATGCGCCATGAAACAAACAAACAAACAAACAAACAAACCTCCTTAAGTGTAGTACCACACAGTTGGTATGTTTCTCTGGGGTTAAAATAAAAAAAATAATAATAAATTGCAGCCATTATCAACCCACTGCAGGATAGAAGCGTCCTCAACAATTCATGCTGAGGGAATGGGGCTCTCTGGGGTTACTTCTACCCATATGCAGTACTTTGCATTTGTCAATGTTAAACTTCAGTTGCCACTTCTCAGTCCATCTGCCCAAATTTTCTAGATCCTGTTGCAGTAACACACTGCCATTACTGTCATTAACAAGCCTGCCAACCTTTGTATCATCTGCAAACTTCGGTACTAAGCCTGATATACCTTCATCAATATCATTGATAAATATACTAAACAACAGTGGACCCAACACCGAACCCTGTGGGACTCCACTAATAACATTAGTCCACGAAGAGCAGCACCCATTGATTACCACCATCTGTCTTCTCCCACTCAACCATCCTTTATCCAATTTGTACAGTAGTCTTCAATGCGCAACAGTGTCAAAAGCTTTCCTGAAATCCAAGTATATGATATCAAAATTTTTGCATCCAGTTCCTTTGTAACCACATCATAATAACCAATCAAATTTGTCAGACAAGACTTTCCCTTAACAAACCCATGCTGTGTCTGAATTATTGCTGCAGTCTAGTCTAGATGATCCTGCAATGCATCTTTAACCAGCGACTCAATTATTTTATCCGGAACAGAAGTTAAACTAACTGGTCTGTAATTCCTCATGTCACCCTTTGTTCTTCCTTTGTGAATTGGGGACATATTTGCACATCTTCAGTCTGGGGGACCTCCCCTGAGTCCAAGGATGCTCTCATAATTATGGCTAAGGGTTTGCTTACTTCCTTTGCCTCCTTTAATATAACTGGATAGATCCCATCCACCCCAGGTGCCTTTCTTATGTTTAACTACAACAATTTCTCCTCCACTTTGTTCTTAGTTATTACAAAATAATTAAGCATCCTGTTTCAATTTGATAACCTTGTGGCATTTTCAAACCTTAATAACTCCTCATGTGTGAATGTAGATGCAAAATACTCATTCAGTTTGTTTGTTATCTGAGCAGGATCATCAACAGTCAAACCATCGATATCAAGTGGACCAATCAGATTCATCCCCTTCCTTTTAGAGTTTATATAAGTAAAGAAATTCTTGCTGTTTTTCTTAGCATCCTTTGCCAAAGATTTCTCGTAATCCTTTGCCTGCCTAACCTCCTTTGTGACTTTATTACAGACTAGCTTATATATATCATAGAGTTCTGTGTCGCCTGATAATTTATATGCATCCCATGCATTTTTCTTCTCTGCCACGAGTCTCATTAGTTCATTTGACAACCATTTAGGCCTAAACCTTGAACAATATTTCTTAATAGGTAGGAAACGTTTAGTAGCTTCCACTAATAATTCCTTGAATGCTTCCCACTCAGAATTTGCTGTTGGTAACATCATCAGTTGGTCCCACTGTAGTCACCTTTACGGAAGCAAAAACCCCTTCCTTTACCCCCGATGGTAATTATATCTTTAAGTAAATCCCACATTGGTACACTGTGATCACTGCCACCTAATGGTTCCTTTATCTGCAAATTCTTAATACACGAATGATCACTGCTGATAACCAGATCAAGAGTATTACCCTCTCTGGTTGTCTCTCGAATATGCTGCTGCAGAAAAAAATCGTCCAATAAATCCACAAAAGTCTTACTAGTGTGCGAGTGACCAACCCATAAGTTCCAGTCTATATCTGGGAAGTAAAAATCCCCCATTATAAGACATTCTGATTTACTAGCCCACTCTATATCTCTGTACAGTTGTTCATTGTACTCATTCAAGTCATTAGGCCTGTAACACACTAGTACTCTTATTTTTGCTTTTGCTATGCTTATGTCACACCAAACTGACTGAACAGTGCACTGTTCATCTATATCAACTGGATGCACTTCTTTTGATTTTATGTTTTTCTTAATTAATAGCAGAACACCTCATCCCTTCCTATCATGTCTATCCTTTCTGTACACATTCTACTCCCCAAATTCCAGTTCTGCATTCCTTATATCTGTGACACCACATCTCTGCTATCCCAACAATATCTGCCTTTGATGTCTTGACCAACACTTCAAATTCATCAAATGTGTG
The DNA here is from genome assembly GCF_048544385.1 of Mastigoproctus giganteus. Classification (NCBI taxonomy): domain Eukaryota; kingdom Metazoa; phylum Arthropoda; class Arachnida; order Uropygi; family Thelyphonidae; genus Mastigoproctus; species Mastigoproctus giganteus. The sequence continues at coordinate 115,151,727 of NC_143579.1, forward strand.
AATGTAGTGCAAAATATTCATTCAGTTTATCATCTAGCTGAGCATGATCATCAATAGTTAACCCATGTATGTTAAGTGGTCCAATCTGATTCATCCCCTTCCTTTTAGAGTTTACATAAGTAAAGAACTCTTTGCTGTTTTTCTTTGCATCCTTTGCCTAGAATTTCTTGTAAACTCCCTTCACCTCCCTAACCTCCTTTGTGGCTTGATTACAGACTAGTTTATACCTGCTTAGGCTTCTGTGTCACCTGATACTTTATATGCATCCCATACATTTTTCTTCTCTGCCACAATCTTCATTAGTTCATCTGAAATCCATTTAGGCCTAAACCTTGAACAGTATTTCTTAGTTGGAATGAAATGCCTAGTAGCCTGCAAAATTAAGTCCCTGAAGGCTTCCCATTTAGTATTCAACGTTTGTTACATTATCAGTTGATCCCACTGTACAAAATTCAAAAACTGTCTGAGACCCCTGTAGTTACCTTTATGAAAGAAAAAGCTCTTCCCTTTAGTCTTTATGGTAGATACATCCTTAAGTGATTCCCACATCAGTACATTCTGATCAATGTCACCCAGTGGTTCCTTTATCTGAAAATTCTTAAAGCATGAATAATCACTGCTGGTAATCAGATCAAGGGTATTACTCCCTTTGGTTGCCTCTCAAACATGTTGCCGTAGAAAACAGTCATATAGTAAATCCACAAAAGTTTTGCTAGTGTGCGAGTGACCAAACCACAAGTTCCAGTCAATATCTGGAAAGTTAAAAATCCCCATTATGAGACATTCTGATTTATTGGCCCGCTGTATTTCTCTGCACAATTGCTCATTATACATTAGTCCTATAACACATACCTACTCTCATTTTTCCTTTCCCAGTGCTTATGTCACGCCAAACAGACTCAACATTACATTGTCTACCAATATCAATTGGATGCACTTGCTTAGATAGATTTTTTGTGTTTCTTAACTAACAGCATAATCCTTCCTTCCTGTCCTGTCCTTTCCTTTCTGTACACATTGTACTCCCCAAATTCCATTTCTGCACTGCTTATGTGTGTGACACCACGTCTCTGATATCCCAACAATATCTGCCTCTGTTGTCTTGACTAGCACTTCAAGCTCATCAGATTTATTAACTATACTCCTAGCATTGGTGTACATGCATCTTTTTCTACTCTTAGTTACTCTAACACAGCCCATATATTTACTTGTTCCACTGTGACTCCAAGGAGTCCTGGAATTCTCCATTGCCTTGCTTTCCAATCTGCTGCTCATTAGAATAGAAGCCGTGCAAGAATCACTTTTGCCTCTGCTTGCGGCCACTGTTAACCTTTTAGTCAGTCTGTGTATCCCCCAAGTTAGCAGTTTTCCGACCCACCTAACACTGCCTATACAGCATCAGCAAATATTCTTGCACCCTTTCTATTTAAGTGTACCCCATCCCTATAGAAGCAGACTCTCCTCTCCTGTCAACAATCACAGACCAGGCCGAAAAAAATTCTACCCCTTGAGCCCTGCACAATCTTTCCAGGGCCGAATTGATCGACAGGGCTCTCTCATCATATACTCCCTCCTATCATGTCAGTGCAGAATTGCAGACACTTTCAAATTCAACCCTAATTCACGGCTTTTTTTCAACAGTGATCTATACTTGTTGAGTAATTCCGCCGGTCTCCTACTTTTAATATCATTTGTGCCAACGTGTATAACTATATCACCTTTTGTGCCCTTAAAAGATGATATCCACTCTACAATGTCATCAACCTTTGCCCCTGGCAGACATACCCTGGTCCTGTTCCACCTATCCTTTTTACAAAGCATGTTTCCCGTTTCCCTGACAATAGAGTCACCAACAACTACTAGTTCCTTTGGAACCAGTGCATTCTGCCTTGGGGGCTGCTGCTGTGTTGCGTGATGACCAAGTGCAAGCTCTGGCATTGGTGTGGGCAGCTGAGAGCTTGATGGGCACCTCACTTTTAATCCTTCGAGGGCATCCACCCTGTCCTTCAAGCTCTCATATAGGCCCATAACAATGCTAAGTTGTCGCCTGATTTCCTTACACTCCTTGTATCGCGCACACACAGACATCCCCCATGGCAGTATCATGTCCCGTTCCTGATTGCTCCACAAACATCAAACAAGCAGTGCACAATAGACTGATTCAGAGGACAACCGCCCCCTTAGTTCTCCCCTGAGCCACAGCAAGTTATGTTTAACTTCAACAACTTCTCCTTCACTTTGTTCTCAGTTATTACAAAATCATTCAGCACCCTGCTACAATTCTGAGGTCGAGGATTTCCTGTGCGGACGTGCCTTTCTGCCGCTCTTGGAATAGAGAAGTTTTTTCTGATTTATTTTCTGCTTTATTAGTTTAAATTGACATATTAACTTATTTCTAGAGCAGCTTTATATTCCTATTTACGGTACTTAAAGTTAAAATAACTTAGATAGAGATTTTGTAGGTATTACTTAGTATCGGAAAGGGTATCAAATCCACGTGTTTACCGTTCATAAACGGCCGCCATTGCTACGTGAAAATTAATCAGTAAAATCTATTAATCTTGTCGAACTTCATTGGCAATTAAATTGTAATTTTAACTATACATATAACCACTTAGGTTACGGAACATAAATAATTAGTAAAAATAAATAATTAATACATAACTTGATACAGAAGTTATATAAAGGGATTTCGTAGATAACACTCGTTACTGAAGCGCGATACAGCATATCCGGAATTCGATAGCATTAGCTTTGTATAGTATAGTGCATAATATAATATTGTCAATTAATCAGTACATCTATTAATCTTGTTAAACTTCATTGTCAATTAAATTGTACTTTTAACTATATATATATATAACGACTTAGAGTACAAACGTAGCAAATAATTAATACATACTTGATACGGAAGTTATATAAAGGGAACTCGTAGATAACACTCGATACCGAAAAATAAATATAGCGATATAACTGTGTTAAGATACAAGTTTAAGGTTTTAATTTTGTTCTGAAATTGTAATTTTATTGACATTTAAATCGAAATCATGACTCTGACCAGAGCAGCAAAGCAAAAGGCTCAAGCTAATGGGAGTGCTGTGACTCAGGGGAGAACTGAGGGGGGGCGGTTGCCCCCTGAATCACGGCCTTTTAAGATGCACTGTTTGCTTGATGTTTGCGGAGCAATCGGGTACGGGACATGATACTGCCATGGGGGATGTCTTTGTGTGTGCAAGATGCAAGGAGTGCAAGGAAATTAGGCGACAACTCGGCGTTGTTATGGGCCTATATGAGACCTTGAAGGACAGGGTGGATGCCCTCGAAGGAAATAAATTGAGGGGCCCATCAAGCTCTCAGCTGCCCACATCAACACCAGAGCTTGGACTTGGTCATCTTGCAACACAGAGGCAGCCCCCAAGGCAGAATGCGCTGGTCCAACAGGAACTAGTAGTTGTTGGTGACTCAATTGTCAGGGAAACGGGGAACATGCTTTGTAAAAAGGATAGGTGGAACAGGACCAGGGTATGTCTGCCAGGGGCAAAGGTTGATGACGTTGTAGAGCAGATATCATCTTTTAAGGGCACAAAAGGTGATATAGTTGTACACGTTGGCACTAATGATATTAAGAGTAGGAGACCAGCGGAATTACTTAACAAGTACAGGTCACTGTTGAAAAAAAGCCGTGAAGTAGGGTTGAATTTGAAAGTGTCTGCAATTCTGCCCAGACACGATAGGAGGGAGTATATGATGAGAGCCTTGTCGATCAATTCGGCCCTGGAAAGATTGTGCAAGGCTGAAGGGGTAGAATTTTTTTCAGCCTGGACTGTACTTGTTAACAGGAGAGATTGCTTCTACAGGGATGGGATACACTTAAATAGAAAGGGTGCAAGAATATTTGCTGATGCTATCGAGGCAGTGTTAGGTGGGTCGGAAAACTGCTAGCTTGGGGGGGGAGACAAAGACTAATGGATTAACAGTAGCCACGGGCAGAGGTGAAAGAGATTCTTGCACTGCTTCTATTGGAATGAGCAGAAGCCTGAAAAACAAGATGCAGGATATTTCAGAGACTGCTGGAAGTCATTGCGGTACAAGTAAACACATGGGTTGTGTTAGGGTAGCTAAGAATAGAAACAGGTGCATGTATACTTGCGTGTACACTAATGCTAGGAGTTTAGTAAATAAATTTGATGAATTTGAGGTATTACTCAAAACATCAAAGGCAGATATTGTTGGGATATCAGAGACGTGGTGTCACACAGATATAAGGAATGCAGAACTGGAATTTGGGGAGTACAACGTCTACAGAAAGGATAGACAGGATAGGAAGGGAGGAGGGGTTATGCTATTAGTTAAAAAACACATAAAATCCAAGGAAGTGAAGCCAGTTGACATCGCTGGACAGTGCAGTGTTGAGTCAGTTTGGTGTGACATAAGCATAGGTAAATCAAAATTGAGAGTAGGAGTGTGCTATAGGCCTAATGACTCTGATGAGTATAATAAGATACTGTACAGGGAAATAGAGTGGGCCAGTAAATCAGAGAGTCTTATAATGGGGGATTTTAATTTCCCAGATATTGACTGGAATTTGTGGGTTGGTCACTCACACACTAGCAAGGCTTTTGTGGATTTATTGGATGATTATTTTCTACACCAGCATGTTCGGGAGGCAACTAGAGGGAGTAATACTCTTGATCTGATTATCAGTAGTGATTCTTCATGCATTAGGAATCTGCAGATAAATGAACCACTGGGTGGCAGTGATCACAGTGTGCTGAAGTGGGATTTACTCAAGGAGGTAACTACCATCAGAGGTAAAGGGAAGGGTTTTTGCTTTCGTAAAGGAGACTATGCTGGTCTGAGACAGTATTTAAATTCTATACAGTGGGACCAACTGATGATGTTACCAACAGCAAATTCAAAATGGGAAGCATTCAAGGAACTAATCTTGGAAGCTACCAGGCTTTACATACCAACCAAGAAATATTGTTCAAGGTTCAGGCCTAAATGGTTGTCAGATGAACTAATGAGACATATGGCAGAGAAGAAAAATGCATGGGATACATACAAATTAATGGGTGACGTGGAAGCGTATGATAGATATAAGTTGGTCTGTAACCAAGTCACAAAGGAGATTAGGCAGGCAAAGGCAGATTATGAGAAATCCTTGGCAAAGGATGCAAAGAAAAACAGAAAAGAGTTCTTTACCTATTTAAACTCAAGAAGGAAAGGGATGAATCAGATTGGTCCACTGGATGTTGATGGTTCAACAGTTGAGGATCCAGCTCAGGTGGCTAATAATCTAAACGAGTATTTTGCATCTACATTCACACATGAGGAGTTATCCAGGAAGGGGAATGTCATAGGTGAAGTAAACATTGGCAGTGAGCTAGATGATTTTCTAATAACTGAGAGGAAAGTGGAGGAGAAATTGTTGAGGATAAACATAAAAAAGGCACCCGGGGTGGATGGGATCTATCCAGTTATATTAAAGGAGGCAGCAAAGGAAGTAAGCAAACCCCTAGCCATAATTATGAGAGCTTCTTTGGACTCAGGGGAGGTACCCATGGACTGGAGATGTGCAAATGTAACCCCAATTCACAAAGGAGGATCAAAGGCTGACACAAGTAATTATAGACCTGTTAGTTTAACTTCGGTTCCAGGAAAATTAATGGAGGCACTGGTTAAAGAAGCACTGCAGGATCATCTGGACAAGAATTCAGTTATAGCTCAGACACAGCATGGGTTTGTTAAGGGCAGGTCTTGTCTGACCAATTTGATTGGATACTATGATGTAGTCACAAAAGAACTGGATGCAGGGAATAACTTTGATATTATATATTTGGATCTTAGAAAGGCTTTTGATACTGTTGCGCATGGAAGACTGCTGCACAAATTGGAGAAGTGTGGCATTCGAGGCAAATTGCTGCTATGGATAAAGGGATGGTTGAGTGGCAGAAGACAGAGAGTGGTAATCAATGGACACTGCTCAACGTGGACTAATGTTATTAGTGGAGTTCCTCAGGGTTCAGTGTTGGGTCCATTGTTGTTTTCTGTATTTATAAATGATATTGATGATGGTGTATCAGGCTTAATGTCCAAGTTTTCAGACGATACAAAGGTTGGCAGGGTTGTTAAGGACACTACTGATACTATGCTGCTGCAACAGGATCTGGAAAGGTTGAGCAGATGGGCTGAGAGGTGGCAAATGAAGTTTAACATTGACAAATGTAAAGTACTACATATGGGAAACAGTAACCCCAGATCAACGTATCAACTCTGTGGTACTACGCTGACAGTGGTAGAGAATGAAAAGGACCTGGGGGTAATTGTGCAGGCAGATATGAAGTTCTCTGAGCAGTGCAGACGAGCTGCAAGAGTAGCTCATGGTGTCTTGTCAATGATATACAGGAATTTTTTCTAGCAGGGACAGGGATGTGATTATTCCCTTGTATAAGGCATTGGTCAGGCCACACCTTGAGTACTGTATACAGGTCTGGAGGCCTCATTTCAAGAAGGATGTAGAGCTGCTGGAACGAGTACAGAGAAGGGCAACAAGATTAGTGAATGGAACAAAGGGTTGCTCTTACGAAGAAAGGCTTAAGTTTTGCAAATTACAGAGCCTGGAGACTAGGCATCGCCGAGGTGATCTGATAGAGGTGTACAAGGCTTTGAATGGCTTGAGCATGCTCAATGCCGATGGAATTCTTCCTCTTGCTCAGAATAATCACCTGAGAGGGCATAAATTCAAATTGAGGAAGGACGGATGTCGGATAGATGTGCGGAAATTCGCCTTTAGCCAGCGGGCAGTTGGTTTGTGGAATAGACTTCCATCGCTTGTTGTTGAAGTTGATAGCCTAAACAAATTTAAGGCTCAGCTGGACAGGTATTTCGAACGAATTGAGGGGTGAAATGGGAGTAGTGGTTGTTTTTTTTTTTTTTTTTTCTTTTTTTTTGGCTGATGCTGAATAAGCTTGCTTTCTTGCATCATATGCCTCTACTAATGCTAATGCTAATGCTAATTTGATAACCTTCTGCCATTTTCCAACCTTAATAACTTCTCATGTGTGAACGTAAATGCAAAATACTCATTCAGTTTGTTTGCTCTCTGAGCAGGATCATCAACAGTCGAAACATCGATATCAAGTGGACCGTCAGATTCATCCCTTCCTTTTAGAGTTTATATCAGTAAAGAAATCCTTGCTGTTTTTCTTAGCATCCTTTGCCAAAGATTTCTCATAATCTTCCTTCGCCTGCGTAACCTCTTTTGTGACTCGATTATAAACTAGTTTATATCTGCCATAGGCTTGTATGTCGCCTGATAATTTATATGCATCTCGTGCATTTTTCTTCTCTGTCACGAGTCTCATTAGTTCGTTTGATAACCATTTAAGCCTTGAAGAATATTTCTTAATAGGTATGAAACTTTTAGTAGCTTCCACGATTAATTCCTTGAATGCTTCCCACTTAGAATTTGCTGATAATCAGATCAAGAGTATTGCTCCCTCTGGTTGCCTCTCGAACATGTTGCAGAAAACAGTCATCCAATAAATCCACAAAAGTCTTGCTAGTGTGCGAGTAACCAACCCACAAATTCCAGACAATATCTGGAAAGTTAAAATCCCCCATTAAAAGACATTCTGATTTACTAGCCCACTCTGTTTCTCTGCACAATTGCTCAATATACTCCCCAGATTCATTAGGCCTATAACACACACCTATTGTCATTTTTCCTTTCCCAGTGCTTATGTGACACCAAACAGATTCAACATTGCATTGTGCACCAACATCAATTGGATGCACTTCCTTAGATTTTATCTGTTTCTTAACGGACAGCATAACTCCTTCTCTCTTCCTGTCCTGTCTATCCTTTCTGTACACATTGTGCTTCCCAAATTCCAATTCTGCCCTGCTTGTCTGTGTGATACCACGTCTCTGATATCCCAACATTATGTGCATTTGATCTCTTGACTAGCAATTCAAGCTCATCAAATTTATTAACTATACTAGCATTGGTGTGTGTGCAAGTATACATCCCCCTCTTTCTACTCTTAGTTACCCTAACACAGCCCATGTATTTACTTGTTCCACTATGACTCCCAGCAGTCCTGGAAATCCCCATTGCCTTGCTTTCCAGGCTGCTGCTCATTCTAATAGAAGCAGTGCAAGAATCACTTTTGCTTTTGCCTGCTGCCACCGTTAACCTTTTAGTCTGTGTATCCCCCCCCCCAAGCTAGCAGTTTTCCGGTCTGCCTAACGCTGCCTCGAGAGCATCAGTAAATATTCTTGCATCCTTTCTATTTAAGTGTACCCCATCCCTGTAGAAGCAGTCTCTCCTGTCAACAAGCACAGACCAGGCTCAAAAAAAATTCTACACCTTGAGCCTTGCACAATCTCACCAGGACCGAATTGATCGACAAGGCTCTCATCATATACTCCCTCCTGTCATGTGTGGGCAGAATTGCAGACACTTTCACATTCAACCCTAACTCACGACTTTTGTTCAACATTGATCTGTACTTGTTGAGGAAATCTGCAAATCCCTTACTCTTAATGTCATTAGTTCCAAGTGTACAACAATATCACATTTTGTGCCCTTAAAAGATATCTGCCCTACAATGTCATCAACTTTTGCCCCTGGCAAACATACCCGGGTTCCACCTATCCTTCTTGCATAGTATATTCCTTGTCTCCCTGTCAATAGAGTAACCAACAATAACTAGTTCCTTTGGGACGAGAGCATTCTGCCTTGGAGATTGCCTCTGTGTTGCCTAATACACAGGAGTGAGCTGTGTTGTTGAGCTGGGCAGCTGAGGGCTTTGATGGGCCCCTCATATTTTGGTGTAATCCAGCATTTGTCATTCTCCCCCCCTCGTGGGCATTTACCCTGCACCTCAAGCTCTTATAGTCGCCCATCAGAATGCTGAGTTGGCGCCTAATTTCTTGACACCTAGCGCACACAGATGCATCCTCCTTGTCTAGATCTTGTCCTGTTTTAGGAAGGTCGGCGAACGTTTCACATATCGCACATTTTTTGAGACTGTGATGCATTGGAGAATCGCCCCCTTTGTTTCTCCCCCTAGTCACAGCACTCTCGCTATTTTGTGATCTTTGCTTCACAGCTCTAGTCTGCTGTTGTGCGGGCAGCTGAGAGCTTGATGGGCCCCTTCTGTTAATTTCTTCGAGAGCATTTACTCTACACCTCAAGCTCTCATAGACACCCATCAGAAAGCTGAGTTGGCACCTAATTTCTTGACACTAGGCATCTAGCACACACAAAGATATCCTCCTTGGCTAGATAATGTCCTGTTTTAGAAAGTTCAGCAAACGTTTCACCTTTCGCACATTTTTTGAGACTGTGATGCATTGGAGAATTGCCCCCTTAGTTTCTCCCCCGAGTCACAGCACACTCGCTAGTCTGTGAACTTTGCTTCGCAGCTCTAATCTGGTCATGATTTCCATTTAAATACAATTTATACTGTAATAAGCTAATAGATTCCTAATACAATGCTTCGTATTATGCTGTCTAGTTTTACTTTATACCTTATGCTGTCAGTTCAAGATATATATACATTACGCTATTTCTTATCTACTACAATATGGCAGCTATATCAGCAATATTGGCTCTAACACTGGGAGTCGTAACTTTCAAAATAAGAAGCTAATGAACGCTACTAAACCTATTTAATATCTCTGTAAAACACAATTTAGTATGTTAATTAACAAAGAATACGGTAAAAATTAAAAATACTTATCCCTTTACAGCAGCCAAAAATCCACCGATTGTTCTATACTGTGACTAGAGCTATTCCACCGGATGTCTGCCAGGAGCTACAGTTGTTATTATTCATGTGGGGACTAATGTTATTAAGCACACACAATCTGAAAATTTGTTAAACAAATATAGGGACCATGCTGGAGAAATGTTGTGAGTTGGGTCAGAATGTATTTGTATCTGGAATTCTGCCCAGGCATGATAGGAGGGATTATATGCTGAAAGCCTCGAATTAATTCGCAATTTGAGGGACTCTGCAAGGCTTTTGAGGGGAAATTTTTATCAGCTTGGCCCGCACTTGTAGGTAGAAGGAATCTGTTTTGTGGAGACAGGATACATTTAAACAAAGGTTGTGCAAGGGTTTTTGCCAGAATTATTGAGGATACCTTAAAGGTTAAGGGAAGCTGCTAGTTTTGGGGGGACATTTTTTTCATTTGAGTGAGCTCTCATCCCAGGTCGCCACCCGGGCTATCACCAACTTGGTATGCGACTTTGTTCTCATTTGTACTTTCAATTCCACTGTTCTAGTAGATTAACCCAGAAAACACAAAGATCCAACTGTCAACACACAAGACAAAACAGTTTACTCCAATCTCGCTCTAATGTCCAAATACAAAAGACAATACAGCACCATGTGGAGGCCAGTCTCTGGCTCCCACACTCACATAACTCCATCGGGGACACTCCCTAAACCGAAACAACCTCAACTTCAGGCCATGTCTGGTGAAAACAGAACATGTGGCCAACCCAAACTGGAGCCAAGAACGTCTTCCTCGGCTCAATGATGATATCGTTCAAAGTAACGCTTGCACATACCTCAAGAGTTCTTATTTGTTACTGCAGCCGATCATAGTAGCAAGATTTTCTGAGGGCAGAAACATTTCAAATGAGCCTATTACCAATGACAGGGAAGCAAGCTTAAATAACTTGAAAGGATTATTCCTCGGATTGGGTTAATGCAAGGATCAGTATTGGGACCACTGTTGTTTTTGATTTTCTTAAATGACATTGATGCAGGGATAGTGTGATGTCTAAATTTGCAGATGGTATTAGGATTGGTACAGTAGTTAATGATCACCCCCAAGCAGAGCTTCTTCAGAGTGACCTAGATAAGCTTCAGGGATGGTCAGAAAAGTGGCAACTATGCTTTAATTCAGCAAAGTGTAAGATACATCACCTGGAGAACAGTAACCCCAAAATAACTTATACACTCAGTGGAAGTGAACTAAAGCCGGTAGTGGAGAAAAGGGACTTGGGTGTTACGACGTGGTCAGATATGAAGTTCTCTGAGCATTTTAGACAGGTTGCAAGGAAGGCCCACGGTGTCCTATCAATGATTTATCGAACAGTTGCTAGTAGAGATAAAGATGTTATAATCTCATTATATAAGGCTATTGTTAGACCACACTTGGAATACTGTGTTCAAGTATGGAGACTGCACCAAAAAAAAAAATAAAAGATATTGAGCTTCTTGAAAGGGCCCAGTGACAGGTAACTCACCTGGTAAGGTCGGCAAAGGGATGTCCTTATGAGGACTCCATTAGAGGCAATAGTAAAATGAATGAGAATGAAATTTTCACGGTTATAAATGATTCTAGAACTAGAGGCCATAAATTCCAGTTTAGGGGAGAGATGTTTAGACTGGATTGCAGGAAGTTTTATTTTAGACAGAGTGTTATAAATTACTGGAATAAGTTACCTGCATGGATGGTAGAGGCTAATAGTTTGGGGAAATTGAAACGTCAGCCGGATAGTTACCTACAGGAGGAGGAAATGCATAGGTTGTCTATTTCCTTTTCTCTAATTGTTATTTATTTAATTTTATTATTATTTTATTATTTTTTATTTATTTATTATTATTAGTTTTTTTTTTTTTTTTTTTGTTTTTTTTGCTGGTGCAGCATAAGCCTTAGGCTTCCTTGCATCTTATGGACATTACTGATACTAATACTGAATATGTTCAAAAATTCAGATATATGCTTAAAAAGTTCTCATCACCCTCATTTTTCAAATATTGTGGGTTAATGTCCAAAAACCAAGCCCTGTAGTTGGTTTAATCATCTTTTCAATATGTTTTTTTTTTTTTTTTTTCTAGAATATTTAGGCAGTTTCTAGAGCATTTGGGTTCATTCTGCAACATTCAAGAATATTCCAGAACATTCTAAAATATTGTTACATGAGGAAGAAAAGTAGAAATGTTTCTCAATGGTTCTAGAATTTTTGATGGAGGCTCTAGAAACATCTCTACCTGTATATATACAAGTGGGTTCCACACCAGTCAAGCATTTTCCTATTTCAAAAAGTAAATGTGTTTCAGGGAGTAAGTGGTGAACAAAGTGAACAAGTGTTTTAGTGAATTAGTGTTGATAAACAAGTCTTTAGTGAATTAGTATTGATAAAGAAGTGTTGTGTGCATTAATGTAAATCATGAACTGTGTTTAAATTAGAAATAAAAATCTACAACTTCTTAATTGTGTTCTTATATGCACATACCTCATGCATATGAACGTGACATGAAATATGTCACGAATTAAGCCTAATAGCTTTTGTTACATTTGCAGAGAAGCGGTATTAAAATCACAGCAGAAGCCACTGTCACAACTTGTGAGAAAAGCCTGCAAACTCTATTTTGGATGTAAAGTCAGAGACAAGATGAAGTATGAGCTCCAAAGATTTCCCGTAGCTCATGTTCAAGGACAATAACAGGTTAGGTTAGAGGTAGTTATGAATCAATGCCATTTGCTGTTCCGGTGATATGGCAGGAACCTTGAGACCGAATAAACAATTGTAACTTTTGCATGACCAGTATTTCTGGTTTTTCTGGGAATCCAAGCATAAAGTAGAGCATCCCAACATACCTTCTGCTCCAAGGCTGGTTCCTCACGATGATACAATGCCAGTGCCAAAACCACCAGAAACTTATGGACTTGACTCTGATTCAGGTTTGGAAAAGGAGTCTCCAGAAGATGCAGAACAACCCAGAATGAGTACAGATCCAGGCTTTTTAACTCTTGATACTGCAAAACCACATCTAATCACTCAGGCAGAATTGAACGATTTGGACCTCTCTAAAACCAAGACTCATTTGCTAGGATCGCAGCTTTGACAGTGAAATCTTCTTGAAAAGAGTGTCATAGTGTCATTTTATAGGAAGAGGCAATCTAACATAACTTATTTTGTCAGAGATTTGGACCTCTTCAAAACCAAAGCTCAGTTACTAGGATCGCAGCTTCAACAGTGGAATCTTCTTGAAAAGGGTGTCAAGAGGCGATTTAATAATTTATTACTCCTTGAATGGTGTTTTGGTTTATTGTAACAATGTCCAGAAATTAATGAAAGAGTTACATCTGGAGCATATTCTGATCAATTGAGGCTTTTCATTGATTCATCCAAGGTAAGTTTGAAATCAGTTTACCCATAATGGAAATATGTATCCAGCTATACCATTGGCCCATGCAGTTCACATGAAGGCAATGTACAAGAACCCACAGGTTCCTTTGTAAAAAATCAAGAATACAAATGGGATATCTGTGCCGACGTAAAAGTGGTAGCTTTGCTGACTGAGTTACAAGATGGATACACTAAATACTGCTGCTTTTTATGCAAGTGGGATGCTGAGCAAAGGATTGCCACTACAGGGTAAAAAAAAATAGCCAGACCATTCAGAAACTACACCAGTCCAGAAAAATTTAGCACATCCTCCTTTGGTGGATAAGTTAAAAATCTATTTACCTCCATTGCACATCACGCTAGGTTTGATAAAAATATTTGTGAAAGCGATGGACAAAAAAAAAGGATTTTCCTGTTTGAAACAAAAGTTTTCTTGAATCAGTGAGGCCAAGATAAAAGAGGGAATTTTTGTGGGTCCTCAAATCAAACTTCTATTCCAAGTTGAGGAATTCATGAATAAAATAAATTCAAAAGAATTTATTTTATTGAGCCTTGAAGGCATTTGAAAATTGCTGCCAGAACTTTTTAGGCAATGAGAAATCATAAAATTACAGTGAAATTGTGGATGAACTAATTTTAGCATACAAAGAGCTAGGATGCAACATGTTAAAGCTTCATTTCCTACATTCCCATTTAGACTTTTTTCCTGAAAACTTGGAAGCAGTCTCCAATGAACACAGTGAAAGATTTCACCATGATATTTCTCAAATAGAAAAAAAGATACCAGGGAAGATGGAGTCCAAATATGTTGTCAGACTACTGTTGGAATCTCGTACTGGAGACACCAGTGGATGATTATAAAAGGCAAAAAACTACAAAATAAGTGTTTTGTTATCATATAGACATTTTGTAAATGGAATAAGGTTAATAGACCCATTGTTCATCATTTAGTACTGTATGTAACATTTTCTCAAAATATACGAAATCTTTTTTTAACTAGAAACTTAGTTTTTGGTTTTTGACTTTAATCCCTTCTCCCTTAAAATCTGTGGTTATTACAGCAATATGGAATTTGCAACTTGTGCTCTATAGGTAAGTTATTTTTTTTTTTTTTTTTGTCAAATTATATTTCCATGGAAACATCAAACCATCACTAACGTTAAAATTTTGGATTAGTATGGATGGATGATATTACAGTGACATCACAGCCAACTGAAAATCAGAAATTAATTCTGTGCAGCCATTGTGTATTCCTTATTTGTAAGAGTATTTCTTCTAATCAATCTAAAGGATTTAACTTTTTCTTACATTTTTTTAATGATTTCTGCAGATAATATTATTCCTTCACAACCAATCAATTATTTTCTGTTTTCTATCGATGATTTTGGAGGTTGGTTTACCTGAACAGAAAGATAGGTGCATTGTTGATTATTATAACAGCATTTTCTGGTAGGTTATGCGAAGGTTTCTCATTTGTCAATTTTTTTAAAAATAAATGAATTTCTTAAAAGGGAATAAACCAGCAGTAATCTCCCATAGTGTCAGTATCACAGTGACCTTAGTAGTTCTTTTCCATTCATGGATATGTTCTGATGAAAGCATTTCTCTTGCTTGTCACTTACATATCTCCAAAATTTCGACAAAAAAACTGAGATGGGGATAACAAAAATGAATTTTAATAGACAATTGTCAGTCCATATCTATAACATTGCAGTAAAACTAACATCAGAAATTCATAATTGTCTTTTTTTGCTTCTGCACAAGGAATACATTCCTTGTGTGCAAAAAAATTGCTTTTAAACATAATTTTGAGGTATAGTAAATGCATACTATTTATTAGGATCGTGTTCAGCACCAAATTCATGCAGAAAACCATTAATATCTTTACAGAAACAGATGTCCTCTTTCGTAGCAAAATATTTTTGAAACACTTTGTGATATTTTCGATATACTGCAATTTTAGTTCTTGCTTAGTGTAAATCTCACTTTGAAACCTAGAAACAAGTTCTTCTGCTTTCGATTAAAAAAAAAAAAAAAAAAACTGAATTGCAGCCATTAGCAATCCACTACATGGAAGCCTCCTCAACAATTCATGTTGAGGGTAAATGGACCATAATCTCCCATGCTGGTACAGTGCAGGTTGGCAGATCGACTGTATTGAGCAATTAGGGGCTTAACCCCGGTCTACTCAGAGTATATGCTACTGCACTCCTGTTCTTGAACACTCTGCTGTGGAGGCCATTCTATAGATCTTCTGTTCCTTTTTAAATAAATTTAAATCACAAACTAAATCATTCGACTCATTTTTTTTGCATAATTAAGTGAGGCCCATTATAATTTTCTGGTTGGTAATCGAAATCTGTTCAAGTGGATGGTCTATCAAAGTTTACTACACAAGAATCCTGATAGAGTCACTGACAATAGCTATTTCCTTTGTAATGTGGAGGTTCTTGTTGTGTTTTGTGCTGCATGAGTGCAGTCTCCAGTGTTGTGTTGTGTTGGGTGGCTGAGATGGAAGATAAAGAAAATGAATTTTAACGGACGATTGTCAGTCTATATCTTTATAACATTGCAGTATAAAGTTGACACCAGAGATTCATAATTGTCTGAGATAGGAATGTTTGTTCATGTTGATTGTTGTACCCTGAATATGTATAGATAATTTTTAACAGTTTCTCCCTACTCCGGTTAAATTGTATGGATGTGAGTGAAAGTTATTGTCATATGTGTAAACTGTGTGATGACCGAGTGAAGTGCTGTTGATTATTTCTAAAAAAAAAAAAAAAAAGATAAGAGTAGTTCCCCCTTTCCTGAATGTACGAGGATGATGGAACAAATGTGTGAGTGGGTATTGTTTGCTGTTAGTAGCCTCACAAAAAAAAAAAAAAAAAAAAAAAATTGTTACATGTGTAATTGTTAGCATGAAAGATGTACATTGGAATTGGAGATGGATGACGGGTTGTATGTGCTATTATAACAGGCCACCCCAAGTGGACTATGCAGGTGTTAACCATCCGGACCCCCCCCCCACTGCTTGCTGATACTGTGCCCTTTAGGGTGCTGTTTGGGATGGGCTGACTCTGGCTACAGCTGGCCTGGCCAGTGTGGGAATATACACATTAAGCTACAGTTCTCAATGCGTTCTCCTCCCAACTAGGATGCCCTAGCCCTATACTTTACTTCCCTGAACACCTTTCTTCCCTATCCCTACCCCCACACACTTTTGTCTGGTGGGCTCTACCACCACAAAACTTTCTACTCCTCTTGATAGTTCCCCCCCCTCCTATGAAGGATGGGCTTCCCCAAAGAAGTGTCCCTATACCCTTGACTTCCTATTTCTGGGTGGACTGCCTTCCTATTGCCCAACCTCACTTTCTTGCTCTGTTCCCTCCTTTTTCACTGTCATCTCCTTTGTCACATCTTCTCTTTCCAGTCTATTTTTTTTTTTTTTTTCCTGGGCCCTCCTTGGCAAGCTCAGATGCAGACCATGGTTCATACCCTCTAGTCTTTTCCTCCTGAACCTGGCTGCCTCCCTGAAGCGGTTCGAGCCCGTCACCACCAAATACGGAGGATGTGGAAAGGTCAGTGAATGACCACCGCATATCCTGAAGCAATATGGCCTTAGTTGCTAATACTCCTAAAAACCAAATAACCAACCTCCCTGAAGCGATAGAAGGAAACATGGTCTTGTAGCACTAGCAGGTAAAATCCGGAGGGACAACACACCAACATAACTACACTACGAAAACTTACACTGAAATTCACACTATCTCTGGCATTTACAGAATTTGAATTGCGATTCAGACTATACCTCGCTTTTTGTAGCGGAAACCCCTGGTCCCGCTGGACAATAAACACTATACATCCCAAAAAACCAATGCAGAATAAATTTACTTGGCTTTCTTTGGAGGGGAAGAAGAACTGTGTTTCCACATTATGGACTGCTCCTTTGTTTCTGGCTGAACGTAATGGACCTATGTCTCATCCATGGTCACAAACCCTGCAAGGAAATTTACTGAACCTACCTGGAAATTATGCACATGCTCACTTGACTTGACAACTCTTGTGCATTTTTGATCTGCTATCAATAATTTTGGGACCATCGTGCTGATTGACATCCTATTTTTTATGTCAATCTAGTTCTCACTAGATTGCATCTAATGAGAACCTCTGCTGTTGTGTTGTGTTATGTGGTACACATATTGAGATGAGATGAAATGTCCATAATGTTAGCAGTGTACTGAACTATCACTAGCAGATCATGCACACTGTCAACAACTTCTGGAGTTATGGATGTTACAGATCTTCTGTGAATGTGAATGTTATTTGGTTTTTAGGAGCATTAGCAACTAAGGCCATATTGCTCCGGGATATGCGGTGGTCATTCCCTGACCTTTCCGCATCCTCCGTATTTGGTGGTGATGGGCTTGAACCCCGGTCTAATCAAGAAGCGTGTGCTACGCACTGCTGCTCCTTCCCACCTGGCTACGGAGGCGCCTTACAGATCTTCTACAGTGAGAGTACCTTCCAGGCTCTCACTCCCTCATTTAAATTCTGCTGCCCACTATGGATAGTTCAAAAAATTTTAAGGAGGGATTGTTCAAAATTATCAGTTTTAAGTAAGCTTATTTTAGTATATTGAGCATCCTGTTTCTCTATTAAGACACGTTTCAAATAATTATGTTGTTTTTTTTTTTTTTTTTTTGGTAGTTGTTGCGCATAGGCTTCTGTGGCTATAATGCACCTCCCAAGGTTTTTGCAGTACTTTGATCCAAGCCCAATTGTCGCGGGAATCGAACCCACGACAATTGGGTTGCCAGGCAGGCACTTTACCCACCCGGCTAGCCCGGTCGGCTAAAATAATTAAGTACCCATAAACTAATTGGAGTTTATTTTTATTTATCTCAACATGAAGTTAAGTGTTCTTTTCTTATCTTTGTTTATTGATAATAAATTTACATATAATGCCTTTCATACAGTATAATTATTATTATTACATTGCTCATCTTTTATGGGATAGTTAAAAATCATTTTTAACCCATTCGGCTGAGATAAAGAAAGCCAACACGAGAGCGGCGAGAAACGTCGGATAACATACGCGGAAAATTAGTTTCCCGACACCGGACTCTAGCGCTACTCGCTCGGTAAACAGACAGTAGGGGTTATCGGTCTGGACTCGAAATCAAGAAGAATATATTGATTGACAGGTAGGCGTGGCAAACAATGAAATGATTGGTGGTGGGCGAGATGACAGACAACAAGCTACTGTGTAGTCATTGGTTGGCATTATAATGTGTATTTGTGAGTAAAGAACGGTACATAATAGTTTTGTGATGAACAGTAAAAAGGTAATAGTAGCGATGAATCTTTTAAAGATGGAAGAAATTTGTAAAGAAAATAAAACATCGGTTGATTTTTTGATGAAAACTAAATTAATAGAAGTTTCATTCTGTTCATTTTTATGTTTTTCATTGTGTTTTTTTTTTTTTTTTTTTTCATTATTAAAAGCAGATTTTTGGAGTTCATGAGTGTTTTTGTTATACTGTTGATTTAAGTTTGGTTACGAAAAAAGCAAAAGGTTTCTTTATTTTTCATTATATTTTGTAACCTGACCTTAAAAATAAAAGTACAGTAATAAAAAATTAATATTTTGTTAATAAACAGTTTATGCACTAGTCCACCCATGATTCTAAAGAAAAAAGGTTAGGTTACCCCCTCCATTTTGGGAGGGGTTCAAGCTCCCATGGGTTTCAAGTGGAGGTAACCTGACCTTTTTTCACCATTATGGAAAGTGTTCATTAGGGCGTGTGCGATTAGGGCAAGTTACCATTAGTGCTTCTGAGTGCTACTAAAGCGATGTTATCATGTGTTGTGTTTGCGCACCAATCAGCGCATCATTTGCCATGCCTACCTGTCAATCAACATATCGTTCTCGACTTTGCTCCAGACCGATAACACCTACCGTCTGTTTACCGAGCGAGCAGCACTAGAGTGCCGTATCGGGAAATTAATTTTCCACGTAAGTTATCCGATGTTTCTTGTCGTTCTCATGTTGGCTTTCTTTACCTTCGCCACCCATTCTTATGCAGTGTATCACCAAATCTTATTAAATTTTATATCAGTGAATTAATATGGAATTTAATTTTTTGATTACCAAAGAAACTACTTGTTTTTGCTATTGCTCATCTGCTATTTTACAGTTTTCTATGCAAAAATTATCAATAACCCATTCTGTCTTTCAGGTGGAATGTGCTACTAGTGATTATTATTATATTATTTCTTCCTGATTGGGGATTCCACCTCATGACAGGTATTGCAACTAAGTACACAGGGTGGTTGTTGTTATGTCTAGTGTTACTGTTGGTCAAGGAACTCTCTGACTATCCTACAGGTTTTCAGGATTGCGACTTTCTGGAGTTCCTTGTAGGTGTTCACTGGGAGACGTATTGCTGCTAGGCTGTTATGTAGGGTCTTTGGCACCACACCTGTAGTTGACACGATGATCAGGATGGTCATAACTTGTTGCATATGCCACATGTCTTAGGTTCTTGTACTTCCTGATTTTTTACACATGGGTTTCCTGCAGGTTGCCAGTGTTGGGTCCTGTTATGTAAATCAGATAGGTATCCTTTTCCTTCTTGTCCACAAGGGTTATGTCTGGTCTGTTGTGCAGAATTGTCTTATCCATTATTATGGCACAGTCCCAGTACAGCTTGTGGGTTGGGTTCTCTAGTACCCGCTGGGGTTTGTACTTGTAGTACAGTACAGTACACTTTCTTTGATCAACTGGTATTTCCTTGCTAGCTTCTGATTTATTATCCTGACTATCTGGTCATGTGTATGAGTGTACTCAGTCTGGGTGATCACCTTGCACCCCCACAGTGATGTGGTGGATTGTTTCTGAGGCCAGGTGGCATCGTCGACATGTCATCGTACACTCTAGGCTCCTTGGTGATGTATTTTATATAGTTTCTGGTGTTGATTACCTGGTCTTGGATGGTGAGCATGAATCCTTTAGTCTCAGGGAAGAATGTCTTCCCTGAGACTAAAGGATTTTTGGAAGCAATTTTATCTATGTGATCTTGATGGAGATCATTGTAGTGTCTGCCATGGAGTGTCTTCTCTGCCCATTTTTCTAGCTTCGTTTGTGCCTCCTGGTTGGGAGGGGACTCCTCGCTTAGGTTGAGTGGGGTATACCTCTTGTCTATCTTCGCTATGGCCTGGTGGAGTGCTGCTGTGTGTTTCTGGAAGTAATCCTTCACGATAGCAATTGCTGTTTTCTGCTGTTCGATGAGATTTATTAGGCCCCTTCCTCCTCCTTTCTAAGCAATTGTCAGTATCTCCACAGCTGACTTCGGGTGGTGTTGATGGCTCTTGGTCATCATTCTCTAATGGTATTTTTCGGTCAAGCAGGCCTTAATTTCCTTGTGATGTAACTGCTGAGCCTGCATCATCTCCAAGCATTTGTAGGCCTCTCCCTCTGCCATGGCTTCGATCTCTTTACAAGTCTACAGCTGGTAGTTTCGGTTGACTAATTTTCCCTGGTGCAATCTGTGGGTCTTGCATTTATCCAGACCAAATTCCATTCTAATATCATTGCTTATTATTATTATTATTCCCCCAAAGTAGCAAAAACCTTGCATAGGAGGAAGACATTTTACAAATACAAATTATATTTATACGTATACCTAAAACAGGAATGCACATAATTTATCAATTAGTAATCATTCTGCGTATTAATAAATTAAACATATATTAAAATCATTTTCAATGCAATTTATCTTACTTTAAACAATAACAATTAAATATAAGTTAACAATCAAAATAAATAAATTACTAAATCCAATTAAAAATGTCTTATAACCTTCTTTTTATGTGCATGACTTTAGTTATTATGAAACGATGTCATTGAAAGAATCATCACAGCTCTGAAAGAACAGTAAAGCTTTTATCATACTGTAGTAAAGGCATAATGTAATATTCTTTCTAAAGTGCATTTTTTGTAATTACTAAATTTTTCATAGAGTAGTATTGTTTCTAAAGTGATTTTTTTTTTCTCTTAAAACATATAAATATACAGAAGGGTTGCAACTTTCGTTTAGAATCAATTTAATTTATGTAAATAGCAAATATATATATATTTTTTATAATTATAAAGATGGGTATTCAGACCACTATTACAAAGATAGGCAGGGTATAAAAAAAACCACCCACCTTTACTCAGTAATCAAAAAGTAAAAATATAATCATGTAAATGATACGTGCCATGCCATACCACACCAATTTGAGAAATTGGTATAACTTTGAGATTGTGGTATTCTTCATTTGTAAGCATACACCAAAAATAGGTCATTAATTGCATTTTGTCCTTTATTTCTAGTCTGCACTTAAAATTTATTCTAATGATTTTTTCCTTTTTCTTTTTGTTTTCCTTTTTCTGTAGTATAATTTGGAGAGACATTTGCAAATTATGCCACAGTCAGTATAAATGGCATTCAGCATCTATTGTTAGGTCTGTGTGGCATCTGAGGAATGCAGCAATAAGGGTGTAAAGCCCATAAAGAAGCATAACCTCTTCCAAATAGGCTCATTTTACATTAGATGGATTGCTAAAATTCTGTATCATATAATATGTATTTATTTAATATGATATAAAATGTGAAATATTACACTATTGTTCATTGTATGCTAATTAAATTAAATAATAAATGTATTTATTAAATAAATTTGTATTAAAAAATAAATTTAACCTATATAAACAACAGAAAAATTAAAGTAGATAATTCTGTAATCATGATTTTCATTTGTTATGATGGGGGGTGTTTTGTCATACAAGATAACCAGTGGTTGTTGTTTTTTTTTACCCCTTTTTTTTCTTTTTCTTTAGTGTAATTTTAAAAGCCTTGCGATACTTTTCTCTAACAATTAGGGATCAGTTTACTCACCCCTTTGAATATCAGGTAAGTCTTCTTGATACTTATTTAATCTATATATTGCCTAACTGAACTTTGGTCATAAAGGCTATGTTTTTTGTGATAAAGGCTATATCGTTTTCAAGGCACATTTTAGGAAAAGTATTACCACTTTTTCTAATAATATAAACATATAGAAACATTGCAACTTTAATTTAGAATCCTTGTAATTAGCAAATTCATTTAAAAGAAAAATTAATGCCTTAACTGTGTGGTCAGTGCAAGGGTTCATAAGTACATGTGCTTTAAAGTGACCTGGGGTCAAGCCAGTGACTTCTAAATATGGTGCTGTTCCTTGTTCTCTCTGTTTTGTGAACTCCTCTAACCGTGTGGTCGTCCCGGAGTATAAACAGAAAATTTATTTATTAAATTTTATGTATTATTGAATGAAGGGAAATGAAACTCCACATAATTTGTGAGCTTGAAAACAGTTGTTTGCAGTATTTTACACAAAGGTTGATTCAGTCAAAATCGCAACAAAATTGAAAGCTGAAAACACTTCATGATTCATTGATTCATGAAATGTTTTCAGCTTTCTAAAATATTTGGATGTCATATTACTGTCGAGTTAGATTTTGTCATTTACGTCTTGTCAATGTAAACAATAGGTTTCTTTTAATTTCTTAATCATTTCATATTCTGTATGTATTTCATTCTTTTAAGCATTATACCATTCTTTCCATTTTAACTTTTCTTCAGTGTTGAGAATTCTTCCAACACAATCCCATCTTGTGAAGAAGTTTCGTTGAAGTTTGGTTTTGCCATTTAAAATTTGCTTTTTGTTTTAATACTGGAATCAATTAGTTATAGGTGGTAGTATTTATTTATCATAAATATTAAAATCCTGGATTGTCCACTTCATGATATCATGATCTAATTGGTCAGAGAATAACTTGTATAAATTGTTTTTACATATTTTATAATGGTGAATGTTTACCTCCTGCTTGACATCTCTGAGTTTGCGTAGAGAACAAGAATCATGAAAGGTTTTATATGATATTGTGACTTTTAAGCACCCTGTGTGTTTTGTTACACTATATTATAAGAAGGTGCCTCCATAGCCAGGTGGGCAGGAGCAGCAATGCATAGCACACACTTCTTGATTAGACTGGGGTTCGAGCCCGTGACCACCAAATACAGAGGATGTGGAAAGGTCAGGGAATGACCACCGCATATCCCCAGAGCAATATGTCCCTAGTTGCTAATGCTCCTAAGAACAAATAACAAACAAACATTATAAGAAAGTGTAACAAAGATCAAAATATTACTGGCCAAACAAAATATTACACTACATTATAAGAAAGTGTAACAAAGATCAAGATATTACCAGCCAGTTGTGGGATTTGTACATAGTGTCAGCATTTTTAAAGGAACCATCGGCCTGTGATATGGAAGCAGATATAAAAATTATTGTAGATGTTATCAGATACTGGCATTCAAATGTTTTCACACAGGTGTTTATCACAGGAACAAACAATTTACTGCATCTGGAATAGCCTGATTTTATAATTATATTCTGTTATTGTTAGTTTTAATTTGTTAATAATCAAAATCTCATTACTCTATTACCATTAGTAGTGGCAAATGATGTAAGAAAGTAAGCTTATAAAGCCAAAATAAAAAAAAAAAATCTTTTTTTAATGGAATACAGGTTGATATTGTTGTACACACAGGGAGTAATACTCTTGATCTGATTATCAACAGTGATTCTTCCTGCATTAAGAATCTGCAGATATAGGAAGCACTAGGTGGCAGTGATAACAGCGTGCTGACGTGGGATTTACTCAAAGAAGTAACTACCATCAAAGGTAAAGGGAAGGGTTTCTGCTTTCATAAAGATGACTACAGTGGTCTCAGACAGTTTTAAATTCTATACAATGGGACCAACTGCTAATGTTACCGATAGCAAATTCTAAATGGGAAGCATTGAAGGCAGTAATCTTGGAAGCTACTGGCTTTTTGTCCTAACTAAGAAATACTGCAAGGTTTAGGCCTAAATGAATGTCAGATGAACTAATGAGACTCGTGGCAGTGAAGAAAAATGATATAAATTATCAGGTGACACAGAAGACTATAGTAGATATAAGCGAGTCTGTAATGAAGTCACAAAGGAGGTTAGGCAAGCGAAGGCAGATTATGAGAAATCTTTAGCAAAGGATGCAAAGAGGAAAAGTAAAGACTTCTTTACTTATGTAAACTCTAGAAGGAAGGGGATGAATCAGCTTGTTCCACTTGATATCGATGGTTCAACTGTTGATGATCCTGCTCAGGTAGCTAACAAACTAAATGAATATTTTGCATCTACCTTCACACATGACAATGTCTGTAGGGAAGTGGAGGTCAGAAGATTATCAAACTCTAGTAGGGATTTAAATGATTGATTCTGTAATAAATGAGAGCAAAGTATGGGAGAAATGGTTGATGTTCAACATAAGAAAGGCACCTGGATGATTGGAATGCATCTATCCAGTTATATTAAAGGAAGTCAGCAAACCCTTTGCCATACTTATGAGAGCTTCTTGGACACAGGAGATCCCTATGGACTGGAGATGTGCAATGTGTCCCCAGTACACAGAGGGGGGAATCAAAGGGAGACAGGCGCCGCCTCCATAGCCAGGTGGGAAGGAGCAGCAGTGCGTAGCATACGCTTCTTGATTAGACCGGGGTTCGAGCCCGTCACCACCAAATACGGAGGATGCGGAAAGGTCAGGGAATGACCACCGCATATCCCGGAGCAATGTGGCCTTAGTTGCTAATGCTCATAAAAACCAAATAACAACAACAACAACAAAGGGAGACACGAGTACAGACCTGTTAGTTTAACTTCCATTCCAGGGAAAATAATGGAGTCACTGGTTAAAGAAGCACTGTAGGATCATCAAAACAAGACTGCAGTTATAGTTCAGACACAGCATGGGTTTGTTAAGAGGAAGTCTTGTCTTACCAATTTGGTTGGATACTACAATGTGGTCACAATGGAACTGGATGCAAAAAATAATGTTGATATCATATACTTAGATTTTGGGTAAGCATTTGATACTGTTGCACATGGAAGACTACTATAAAAATTGGAACAGTATGGCATTAATGGCCAGTAGCTGCTATTGATAAAGGGATGGTTGAGTGGGAGAAGACAGAGAATGGTAATCAATCTACATTGCTCTTCGTGGACTAATGTTATTAGTGGAGTCCCTCAGAGTTCGGTGTTTGGCCATTCTTGTTTTTTTTTTTTTTTTTTTTTGTATTTATGATTGATATTGACGAAGGTATATCAGGGTAATATCCCAGTTTGCAGATGGTACGAAGTTGGCAGGGTTGTTAATGACAATAATGACAGTACACTACTGCAACAGGATCTAGAAAAGTTGAGCAGATGGACTCAGAGATGGCAACTGAAGTTTAACATTGACAAATGTAAATTATTACATATCAGTAACTCCAGAGTAATGTATCAACAGTGTGGTACTGCACTCAGGGCAGTGGAAAATGAAAAGGACCTGGGGTAATTGGCAGTCAGATATGAAGTTTTCTGAGTAGTGCAGACAGGCTGCAAGAGTAGCTCATGATGTCTTGTCAATTATATATTGCTAGCACGGATAAGGAGGTGATTATTCCCTAAAGTATAAGGCAAGGGAATGGCAAAGAGATTAATGAATGGAACAGAGGATTGCTGTTAACAAGAAAGGCTTAAGTTCTGCAAATTGCAGCATCTGGAGACTAGGCACTTGCAAGGTGATCTCATTCAGATGTTTAAGGCTTTGAATTGGCCTTGAGGTTTATAAGTCCTTGAAGAATCCCATCAGCATTGGACAAGCTCAATGCTAATGGGATTGATGGCAAGAATCCTATTACCATTGAGCAAGCTCAATGCTGATAGGATTCTTCTCAGATTACTCACCTGAGGGGTTATAAATTGAAATTGAGGAAAGACTTGTAGAATAGATGTGCAGAAATTTGCCTTTATACAGTGGGTTGTTGATTGTTGGAAAAAACTTCCAATTAACAACTTAAATTAGTTCAAGGCAGAACTAGACAAACATTTGGATTGAATGGTTGGGTGAAATGGGAAGGGCTTTTTTTATTTTTTATTTTCTTTTATTTTGGCTGATGCTATATAAGCTTGCTTTCTTGTATCTATGCCTCTACTAATGCTAAAACATATTGTCACTAATGATCTGTAGACTTACTTAACAAATACAGGACAATGTTGAAAAAAAAAATTGTGAGTTGGTTTAAACTTGAAACTGTCTGCAATTCTGCCCAACACGATAGGAGGAAGTATATGATGAGAGCCTTGTCAATCAATTCAGCCCTGGAGGGATTTTGCAAGAGTCACGAGGTAGAACTTTTCTTAGTGTGGTCTGTGCTTATTAACAGGAGAGACTACTTCTACAGGGACGGATACATTTAAATAGAAAGGGTGCAGGAACATCTGCTGATATTATCAAGACAGTCTTAGATGGTCAGAAAACTGTTAGCTTGAGGAATACACACTCAAATAGATTAAGAATAGCCACAGCCAGACTTGAAAATCATTCTTGCACTGCTTCTTTTGGAACAAGCAGCATTCCGGAAAGTATGGAGCTGGGGATTTCAAGGACTGCTGAGAGTCATCCTGGAACAAGAATATGCACAGGCTGTGTTAAGGCAACTAAGAGTAAGAACAGGTGCATGCATGCTCATGTACACCAGTGCGAATAGCATAGTAAATAAATTTGATGAATTTTTAGTGCTGGTCGAGACATCAAATTTTTTTTTTTTTTTTTTTATGTAAACTCCAAACATGAGAGGTATTAGAACCTATAGTACTTAGTACCGTGGGTTGGAGGTTAAGAAGACGAAAGAAGATATTTATTGACATTGGACTTGAACTTCTGTAGACTGTAATTTTCAGGAAATACGTAAGAAGGAAGGTTGTTCAAGAAAACAGCAGTTGAATGAATAAACGAGGAAGATGAAAAGTTGGTTCTGTGAGTTTGGAGTTGGACAGTAAATGGATGTTGGCTGGTGGCGGCACATGTTCAGACTGTTTTGAAAGCAAGAGAGAGAGAGAGAGAGAGCGGGAATTATAGAAGTCAATTCAGAAGAACAGTGCCCATGGAAGTATCTGTAGACGAGGCATGCAGCAGAAACAGCACGTCTATGAGACAGCGAGTGGAGAGACTTTATTAAAGATGAATCATTAATTAACCTAATTGCCATCTTCTGAATGGAATCAAGAAGCCTGAGAGAGGTTTTGGGGGCACCACCCCAGATGTGGGAACAATATTCCATGGCAGGGCAGATTTGCGATTTATACAGAGTGAGCAGCTGTTTGGAAGAAAAGTAACGCCGAGAGCGAAAGGGAAAACCAAGTTTTTTAGATGCAGAGGAAGCAATATTTGTAATGTGCTTGTGCCAAGAGAGATTAGAAGTCAGGGTAATCCCCAAAAGAGATATATCATTTTGCCTAGAAATCGGAGTGTCACTAAAGATAAGCATAGGAGCAGAAGAATCCTTTTTGCGAGATATAAGACAAGACTGAGTTTTAGAAGGGTTGAAATCAACTAAGTTGTCTTTGCCCCACTGGAGAATTAACTGAAGATCGGCATTTAAGGAATTGGTAGCAGATTTTTGAGAAGTTGAAGCTGATTGAGCAGGACAAGGTTTCTCAAAATGGAAAGTGGAAATCAATGTGCTATCATCGGCAAAACTATGGATAGGATTTCCAGTCAATGGAAGAAGGTCATTAATATACAAGAGGAAAAGAGTGGGGCAAAGAACTGAACCTTGGGGGACACCGGCATTAGTGGAGAAGTTAGAAGACAGAGAGTCATCTACCATTACCTTCAGTGAGCGATCAGAAAGAAAACTGAATAACCAATTACTAAAAACAGTTGGCAAACCATGAGATGGAAGCTTGTTTAGAAGACCTTTATGCCAAACACGATCAAAAGCCTTTGAGATGTCAAGAGCAACTACTTGTGTTTCACTGAACCTTTCCATTGAATTAGTCCATAAATGGGTAACATAAGCCAGAATATCACCAGTGGATCGACACTGACGGAATCCATACTAGCGATTGTTGATCAGACGGAAGGTTTCTAAGTAGTTTAAGAGTTGGCGGTTAATTGATTTCTTCATGTCAAAGAGCTCCAAGTGATTAATGGAGTTGGGAGAATGGTAGAGACAACAGATGAATTTGACACAATGAGGTAGAGAGATTTTAAGCCAGAGATGATCAAAGAGAGGAGATTCCAAATTGCCAAGTCTCTGACAGGGAATATCAAAACGGACATATGCACAAGTACCACCTTTGAGGCAAAAGGAATCATACAGCCAATAATTTGGGCATCTGAGATGAGCAGTAGTTGAATCAACCGATAACTGAGATTCTGTCAGAAAAAGTACATGTGGTTTGGCAGACTGCAAATAGAAATGGACATCGTTGAGATTAGAATTGAGACCACGTATATTTGTGAAATGAATTAGGAAGTGCTTGGGAGGTTTAGATCTTTTCAGAGATAAGCTTGCTTTATTAGTTTGACAATTCATGGTGTATTCAATAGTAAGAAAAAGTGGGTGGGACATGCTGTATGAAGTAATGAAATTTTTGGATATGGCTTACACATGGTAAGAATATACCCAGATCCTTGACATAACATGGCCTTGACAATGCTCCCCGCATACACACTACTCAGACTACCTCCAGTCACTATCTGGCAAAGTAGAGGTAGCAAGATTATACACTAGCTGATCCGGAAGCCTCCTAGCGAGTTTCCAATAGGTTCGGGCCGGTGTACTAACTAGCCACCGGCCTGCGAACACCGTTTTAGAGCCGTACCCTTGAAATGTAAGGAATATTGGATCTCGCCACAATGTTCATCATAACCTGAAAAGTCATCAATCATACTGCATGATGGAAGAGATAGGGAAGGGTTGACCAGAACTTAGCACTAGAGACTAAACATGGGTTCAACCACTTCAAGCCTCCAATAAGCAAAGTGGTGGTATTGCACCATTTGATGAGAGTCATCTACCACCTAAATGTGGATATTATTGGGATATCAGAGACATGGCATCACTCAGATATAAGGAATGCAGAAAATTAATATGGGAAGTACAATGTGTACAAGAAAGGATAAAACAGGGGATGGATTGTACTCTTAGTTCAGAAACATAAAAGCTAAACAGTGCATCCAATTGACATGGGTAGCCTTTGCAATGTTGAATCAGATAGATTTGTGTGACGTAAGCATTGGGAAAGCAGAAATGACAGTAGGGGAGTGTTACAGGCCTAATGCCACCAGTGAGTACAATGAACAGTTGAACACATGAATAGAGTTGGCCAGTAAATCAGAATGTCTTATAATGAGAAATATTAACTTATCAGCTAATGACTGAAACATTTAGATTGGTCACTTGCACACTAGCATGACTTGTAGATTTATTGGATGACTGTTTTCTACATTAGAGAGACAAAATGTGGGAGTAATACTCTTGATCTGATTATCAGCGCTAATTATTCTTGTATTAAGAAACTCCAAATGTACGAACCACTAGATGGCAGTGATCACGGTGTATTGATATGGGATATACTTAAAGATGCAACTATTTTGAGGGTAAAGGGAAGGAATTCTGCTTTCGTAAAGGTGACTATAGTGGTCTCAGACAGTTTTTAAATGCTATACAGTGGGACCAACTTATGAGGTTGCTATTAGAAAATTTTAAATGGGAACCATTCAAGCAATTAATTTAGGAAGCTACTAGGGTTTTCATACCATCTAAGAAATACTATACAATGCTTAGACCTAAATGGATATCAGGTGAACTAATGAGACATGTGGCATAGAAGAATAATGTATGGGAAGCATTTAATTATCAGGCAACAAAGAGCCTGTGGTAGATATAAACTAGTCTGGAATCAAATCATAAGGAAGATTGGACAAGCTAAGGCAGATTACAAAAAATCTTTTGCAAAGGATGCAAAGAAAAATAGCAAAGACTTCTTTACTTATGTAAACTCTAGAAGGAAGGAGTTGAATCAGATTGGGTAACTTCATATTGATGGTTTTACTGTTAATGATTCTGTTCAGGTAGCTGAAACACTGAATGAGTATTTTGCATCTACATTCACACGATTAATTCTTTAGGGATGCCAGAAGAAGTTAATCAAACTCTAACGTGGAACTAAGAAATATTGTTCAAGGTTTAGGCCTAAATGGATGTCAGATGAACTAATGAGACATGTGGCAGAGAAGAAAAATGCATGGGATACATATAAATTAACACGTGACACAGAAGCCTGTGATAGATACAAGTTGATCTGTAACCAAGTTACAAAGGAGGTTAGGCAGGCGAAGGCAGATTATGAGAAATCTTTGGCAAGGGATGCAAAGAAAAACAGCAAAGAGTTCTTTACTTATGTAAACTAGAAGGAAGGGGATGAATCAGATTGGTCCACTTGATATCGATGGGTCAACCGTTGATGATCCTGCTTTGGTAGCTAACAAAGTAAATGAATATTTTGCATCGAGATTCACACATGAGCAGTTATTCAGTGAGGGGAATGCCAGAGGTGTATTCAACTCTGGCAGTAAGCTAGATAATCTTGTAATAACTGAGAGTAAAGTGGAGGAGCAATTGTTGAAGATAAACACAAGAAAGGCACCTGGGGTGGATGGGATCTATCCAGTTATATTAAAGGAGGCAGCAAAGGAAGTAAGCAAACCCTTAGCCATAATTATGAGAGCTTCCTTGGACTCAGGGGAAGTACCCATAGACTGGAGATGTGCAAATGTGACCCCAATTCACAAAGGAGGATCAAAGGCTGACACAAGTAATTATAGACCTGTGAGTTTAACTTCTGTTCCAGGAAAATTAATGGGGGCACTGGTTAAAGAAGCACTGCAGGATCATCTAGATCTAGACAAGACTTCAGTTATAGCTCAGACACAGCATGGTTTTTTTAAGGGAAAGTCTTGCCTGACCAATTTGATTGGATACTATGATGCAGTCACAAAAGAACTGGATGCAGGGAATAACTTTGATATTATATACTTGGATCTTAGAAAGGCTTTTGATACTGTTGCAAATGGAAGACTGCTGCACAAATTGGAGCAGTGTGGCATTGGAGGCAAATTGCTGCTATGGATAATGGGGTGGTTGAGGGGGAGAAGACAGAGAGTGCTAATCAATGGACACTGCTCATCATGGACTAATGTTATTAGTGGAGTCCCTCAGGGTTCAGTGTTGGGTCCATTATTGTTTTCTGTATTTATAAATAATATTGATGATGGTATATCAAGCTTAATGTCCAAGTTTGTAGACGATACAAAGGTTAGCAGGGTTGTTAAGGACACTACTGACGCTATGCTGCTGCTGCAACAGGATCTGGAAAGGTTGAGCAGATGGGCTGAGAGGTGGCAAATGAAGTTTAACATTGACAAATGTAAAGTACTACATATGGGAAACAGCAACCCCAGAGCAACGTATCACTCTGTAGTAGTACACTGACAGTGGTAGAGAATGAAAAGAACCTGAGGTTAATTGTGCAGGCAGATATGAAGTTCTCTGAGCAGTGCAGATGGGCTGCAAGAGTAGCTCATGGTGTCTTGTCAATGATATACAGGAATTTTTCTAGCAGGGATAAGGAGGTGATTATTCCCTTGTATAAGGCAATGGTCAGGCCACGCCTTGAGTACTGTATACAGGTCTGGAGGCCTCATTTCAAGAAGGATGTAGAGCTTTTGGAACGAGTACAGAGAAGGGCAATAAGATTAGTGAATGGAACAAAGGGGTGCTCTTACGAAGAAAGGCTTAAGTTTTGCAAATTACAGGGTCTGGAGACTAGGCACTTGCGAGGTGATCTGATTAATTTGAATAAAGCCTCGAATGGTTTCAGCATGCTCGATGCGGGTGGGATTCTTCCTCTTGCTCAGAATAATTGCCTGAGAGGGCATAAATTCCAATTGAGGAAAGACAGTTGTAGGATAGATGTGCGGAAGTTTGCCTTTAGCCAGCAGGTGGTTGATTGGTGGAACACAAACTTCCATCTGTCGTTGTAGAAATTGATAGCTTAAATAGATTCAAGGCAGAACTTGACAAATATTTGAAGCGAGTGGATGGGTGAAATAAGGGGTTTTTTTTTTTTTTTTGCTGATGCTATATAAGCTTGCTTTCTTGCGTCATGTGCCTTTGCTAATGCTAAATGATTTTGTAATAACTGAGAGCAAAGTGGAGGATAAATTGTTGAAGATAAACATAAGAAAGGCACCTGGGGATGGATGGGATCTATCCAGTTAAAATAAAGGAGGCAGAAAATTAATTAAGCAAACCCTTAGCCATAATTCTGAGAGCATCCTTAGACTCAGAAGATATGATCTAATACCTGGTTAGTCTTCCTCTTCCATAACTCCTAAGCAAATTGCAAAAGCCCAGGTAATCTTGGATGAAGACAGGCGAATTGCACTTTGTGAATTAGAATGTCCATTTCATATGATATTGCTCCGAATAATGTGAAAGTTCATCTGAAAATGTCGCGAATCTGTGCCCGCTGAATTCCATACAATTTGACTCCAGAACAAAAATAACAAGGAGTAGATATGTGAAAAGAAATTATTGATTGTTTTGAAACAGCTCAAAACTTCTTAAATTAAATTGTGACTTGTGATGAAACTTGGATTTTTACCACTTACTATTCCTGAGAAACGTCAAGTACTTTCAGGTGTGAAGTGGTTTCCCAGTCACAGCATGGATATGTTAAAGGATAGTCTTTACTGACCAGTCTGATTGAATACTGTGATACAGTGACAAAGGAACTGGATCTAAAAAATAATTTTGGCATCATCTATTTAGATTTCAGAAAAGCTTTTGATACTGTTGCGCATAAAAGACTGCTGTCTCGGACTAATGTTATTAGTGGAGCCCCCCGGGGTTCAGTGCTGCTGGGCCCATTTTTTTTGGGGTGGGTTTATGTATTAATGATATTGATAAAGGCATATCAGGCTTAATATCTAAATTTTCAGATGATATGCAACATTGACAGGATATTTAATCACAATAATCAGGGTTTTTTTACTGCAATGAAATCTAGACAGATCAGGCAGATGGGCTTATAAATAGCAATTGATGTTTCACATTGAGAAATACAAGGTAATTCATATGGGTGGTCATAATCCTAGAATAATGTACCAATTAACTATCAGTAATGTGTCAGTTGTGTGTGCACATTCTCCACTTCCTTGAGTGTAGCAGACAACAAAATAGATCAGGGGGTAATTTTCAGTCAGATAGGAAGTTTGAGCAGTGCACATAGGCTACAAGGAAAGATCATGGAATATTGTCAATTATATAGAGTCGTTTTGCCATCAGAAATTATCCCACTGTGTATGGCAACGGTTTGGCCATATCTTGTGTACTGCATACCTCATTTTTTCCGTGACTATGAAAATTTCCCAAAATTGAAATAAAATGTCACAAAAGCAATTAGACATGCCAAAAAAACTTAATTTGTAAATGGGTTTGATGATTGAATTGTGAACCTCGCAGGGAAGATCTCACAACCAATTTTATTGAGCTGCAGTCACAAATGCAAATTGAAAAAAGGGATGTTAGTGATGATTGAATTTTCTGTACCCTCAGTGAGCTTGTGTTTAAGGAAATAATGATGAAGGTGGAAGAGGAAATAGGATTCTGATCCCAGTGTTTATAGAGCAGTATGTCAGGGGCCACATTGTGACTATTTGCTATAAGATGCATTATGTTAAAAAGAAGGAGATGACTTGTCAGCTTTTTCTGAATGAATTTATCAAAATTAGTTTCAGATATGCATAGTAACTACATTTATTCATATTTCATTTTAAAAAAAATCAAATGATTTGCATATTGTCAGGAACATATCTTGACAAGTTACAAGAGTTTATATGGGAATTTAACATCCAGTTTCCTTACATTTGGCTAACATATGGTTTCCAAAAAAAAACATTGCATGTGTTAACAATAGGCATAGTCTTTGTCACTGCGCTGAGAAAAATAATTTTTTGAAAAATAATGTCTTTCATTCTTCACAATGCCATTGTATTGGAAATTTGCAAAACTATTTCAAATAGTTTTGCAGATTGAAGTATTGACTATTGAAAAAAAAAAGTCAATACTTATTTATAAATATGAATTATGTACCTTCGATCTGTTTTTCAGCTACTCCTTTTTATTTACAATTTTATTTGGAAAATTAAATGCACAGGGCATAATCCTTATGGGTTTTGATAATTAACTATATAGTATCGGTGTAAATACACCATAGTTAACCCATATGTTT
The DNA here is from genome assembly GCF_048544385.1 of Mastigoproctus giganteus. Lineage (NCBI taxonomy): Eukaryota > Metazoa > Arthropoda > Arachnida > Uropygi > Thelyphonidae > Mastigoproctus > Mastigoproctus giganteus. Next base: position 115,186,159 of record NC_143579.1, read on the forward strand.
GAACTATGTATGTAGCATAGAGGGCATCATTTTAATTGTATCTCATAATGTGGTTGCCTTCACAACGAGATAGCTACTATTGCATTACTTCAAATAAATAACACTTCTCTAGTAGAGAAGACTACTGTTATTTATTTTCAGCGGTACCACCACCCAGACGATCGTTTCGAAGCTGTGCAGCTTCATCATCATTGGGTGGGCAGGTACCCACGTAATACAACAAGCCATCACAGTTGCAAAGTTATATCCACATTATGAGAGATGCCCAAAGGGTGTGGTGGTAATGTATTTGGAAAATTAAATGCACAGGGCATAATCCTTATGGTAATAAGGATAATTTGATAATTAACTATATAATCCTATATAGTTAATTATCAAAACCCATAAGGAAACCCATATGCCCTGTGCATTTAATTTTCCAAATACATTACCACCACACCCTTTTGGCATCTCTCATAATGTGGATATAACTTCGCAACTGTGATGGCTTGTTGTATTACCTGGGTACCTGCCCGCCCACTGATGATGAAGCCGCACAGCTTCGGAATGATCGTCTGGGTGGTGGTACCACTGAAAATAAATAACATTAGTCTTCTCTACTAGAGAAGCATTATTTATTTGAAGTAATGCAATAGTAGCTATCTCGTTGTGAAGGCAACCACATTATGAGATACAATTAAAATGATGCCCTCTACGCTACATACGTAGTTCAAATATATGGGTTAACTATGGTGTATTTACACTGATACTATATAGTTAATTACAATTTTATGTAATGTGTTTTATCATACACTCTGGGGGTATATATAGTACATAACTAGATATTTGAAAAGTATGGAAGCATATGAAGAATATGAAACTGTAGTGATTAAGGTTTAGAGTTACTACAAATGTAATTTAATTAAAAATATGGTATGGGGAGAACACTTCAGTGAGAATTGATATCTGGATAATAACATGACAAAAAAATTTTTACCTCTACTAAACCTCAGTGAATCATAGTAACAAAATTCTTGTCCAAATGAGTGTGGTTTCACCACACTAATTTGGACAAGTTTTCGTTTGAATTTTTTCGAAGATTGAAGGAATTTCTACAGACTGCTTCAGCTGGGAATACATTTAGTCAATCTAAAGAAGAGGGAGTTTGGTTACCCCTGTTATTTAAATTTGTTAGCCTTCATAATATGGATATCATCCGGTGAACATGAACACTTAAAGGCATATTACACAACAAAGCCATACGAATTACAATACCTTAAGAACTGATACGGAATTAATAACACGATGCACCAAAAATACCCAAGAATAAAAATAAGCTACTACTCCCATATAGTTCCTCTTCCTTTTCTGTTTTAAAAATACAAATCATTCGTGTGGGTGGTAATGGTTTTTTTACTGATATTGTATAACTTTGCTTTCTTACATCATTTGTTACTAAAAGGACAGATACTTGTGAGCTTGACTTAAATGCCAGGAAAAATAATGGAGTCAGTAGTTAGTAATGCAGTTGTGTGGAAATCACAGCATGAATTTGTGTGGAGTAGATGTTATGTGATCAGTCTGATTAACTTCTCTGAGTGACTTCCTGTCTTGGGTCTGTCTACTTCCTGATCTTTTCCTCATAGATTTCTTGTAGGTTGCTGGTGTTGGGCATCACTTTGTTAATCAGGTAGGTTGTCCTTTCCTTATTGTCGATGAGGGTTATGTCTAATCTCTTGTGAGGGATCGTCTTGTCCATTATTATGGCACAGTCCCAGTATAGTTTGTGGATAGGGGTCTCTAGCACAGCCTAGGGTTAATACTTGTAATACAGTACACTTTCTTTGATCAACTGGTATTTTTGGGCTAGCTTCTAATGTATTATACTGGCCACCTGATTGCGTCTGTGAGTATACTGGGTGATCACCCTGCATCCCACAATGATGTGTCACCTGTCACTCCAAGTTCCTTGGCATTATATTTCCTGTAGTCCCTGGTGTTTACTACCTGGTCTTGAATGGTGAGCATGAATCATTCGGTCTCAGGGAAAAGCTTCCCATTGGTGAGCCATGTGTTGGAAGCTGGCTTATCTATGTAGTCTCTATGGATGTCATTGTAGTGCCTACCGTGGAGCACCTTCTTCATCCACCTTTCTGCTTTTGTTTCTTTTGTCTGTGTGAGTGGGATATCCTTGTTAAGGTTGAGTGTTGTGTGCCATTTGTCTATCTATCTTTCTTGGCTTGATAGATTGATGCTTACAATAGTAGGATCCCAGTCATTTTTTTCTGGTATTCAAATACCAGTATTGATACAAGAATACCGGGTAATGAATTTAATTTTTTATATGCAACTATATCTACACTGATGCCTATAAAATTAGCGGAAGATGCACTATGCCACAAAGAAGCAAATCTTTTAACTGCAGATGCTGCCATAAAATTTATGATGAAAACTCTTGGCAACAAAAATTATGAAATAGCTTGAGAATTGCATAGGGCATTGAAACTCTGTATTTCACAGAGGTGTATAAATTTATCACAAGTTCTTCAGTATTTGCAAAGCAGAACACAATATGACTGCAAATTATTTCCCAAACTTAGTAAAGATACCATAGTGAAAATTATACTTTGCTTAATAAAACATCTTTCTCCTTCAGAAAACAATGAACAGGATTCAAACTTAAAATACCAACATGGAACAGAACATCAGTTCCACAAATCTTTCCAAAAAAAAAATTGCCTGACACTAATGAATTTTTAACACAAACTTGAGTTGGCAATTAATGAAATACTTTGAACTGTACCTGCTAAAACCATTCAAAGCGTAGAAAATGTGGTTCAAAAGTAAAATAACAGTTTTTGAATATGAGGGATTAAGTGGGATAAAGCTGCAACTGGTCTGTGACTATCTCAGTACAATAGCATAATCCAGCTTAAAATCTGAAAGGGCATTTTCTGCTGACCAATAAAATATATGTACCAAAATTAGATCCAGTTTAAATGATAACACTATTCATTGCTTATGGTTTTTAAGAGTTCACATTATTCGGACAAGTAGTATGGATGCTTAAACATAACTAAAATTTGCAGTATCAATATGTATTTTTTTTTTTTTTTTTTTTTTAGAATAACCGTATTTCTAATAATTTTTGTCATAATTAGCATTAGTAAAGTCATAGGATGCAAAAAAGTAAGCTTATGCAGCATCAGCAAAAAAAAAAAAAAAAAAAAAAGAGAGAAAACCTCCCATTTCACCCCTCCATTCATTCCAAATGCCTGTCCAGCTCAGCCTTAAATTTATTTAGGCTATCAACTTCCACAAAAAAAGATGGAAGTCTTTTCCACCAATCAATCACCTGCTGGCTAAAGGCAAATTTCTGCACATCTATTCTACAAACTGTCTTTCCTCAATTGAATCTGTGCCCCCTCAGGTTCTTATTCTTAGCAAGAGGAAGAATCGCATCAACATTGAGCTTGCTCAACCCATTCAAGGCCTTATACACCTCAGTCAGATCATCTCGCAGGTGCCTACTCAAGAGACACTGCAATTTGCAGAAATTAAACCTTTCTTGGTAAGAGCACCCCTTTGTTCCCCTCACCAGTTGTCCTTCTTTATACTTGTTCTAGAAACTTTACATCCTTCCTTAAATGAGGCCTCCAGACCTGTACACAGTACTCAAGGTGTGGCCTGAACATTGCTTGTACAACAGGATAATCACCTCCTTGTCCCTGCTAGCAAAATTCCTATATATCATTGACAAGACTCCATGACCTGCCCTGGCAGTCAGTCTGCACTGCTCAACGAACTTCATATTTGACTACACAATTACCCCCAGGTCTTTTTCACTATTCTCTTCCCTGAGTGTAGTACCACACATTTGGTAATTTTCTCTTGGGTTTTTGCTACCCATATGCTTTACTTTGCATTTGTCAAGGTTAAACATGCTTTATCATTTGTCTATTGGTGACTATTGACGATCATGATAAAGCATGATCATCAATAGTCAAATCAATCTATATTAAGTAGTCCAATCTGATTCATCCCTTTACTTCTAGAGTTTACATAAGTAAAGAACTCTTTGCTGGTTTTCTATGCATCCTTTGCCAAAAATTTCTGGTAATCTACCTTCACCTGCCTAACCTCCTTTGTGGCTTTATTACAGACTAGTGTATCTCTGCCATAGGCTTCTGTGTCACCTGATACTTTATATGCGTCCCATGCATTTTCTTTTCTGTTACAAGCCTCATTAATTCATCTGACATCCATTTAGGCCTAAACTTTGAACGATATTTCTTAGTTGGCTTATTCACTCATTTAGAATTCAACATTGGTAAGACCCCTGTAGCCATATTTGCGAAAGAAAAAGCCGTTCCCTTTAGCCTTGATGGTAGTTACATCCTTAAGTAATTCCCACATCAGTACATTGTGATCACTGTCACCCAGTGGTTCCTTTTTCTGCAAATTCTTAATGCATGAATAATCACTGCTGGTAATCAGATCAAGGGTATTACTCCCTTTGGTTGCCTCTCAAACATGTTGCCGTAGAAAACAGTCATATACTAAATCCACAAAAGTTTTGCTAGTGTGCGAGTGACCAAACCACAAGTTCCAGTCAATATCTGGAAAGTTAAAAATCCCCATTATGAGACATTCTGATTTATTGGCCCACTGTATTTCTCTGCACAATTGCTCATTATACTCATCAGATTCATTAGTCCTATAATACACACCTACTCTCATTTTTCCTTTCCCAGTGCTTATGTCATGCCAAACAGACTCAACATTGCATTGTCTACCAATATCAATTGGATGCACTTCCTTAGATAGATTTTTTGTGTTTCTTAACTAACAGCATAATCCTTCCTTCCTGTCCTGTCCTTTCCTTTCTGTACACATTGTACTCCCCAAATTCCATTTCTGCACTGCTTATGTGTGTGACACCACGTCTCTGATATCCCAACAATATCTGCCTCTGTTGTCTTGACTAGCACTTCAAGCTCATCAGATTTATTAACTATACTCCTAGCATTGGTGTACATGCATCGTTTTCTGCTCTTAGTTACTCTAACACAGCCCATATATTTACTTGTTCCACTGTGACTCCAAGGAGCCCTGGAATTCTCCATTGCCTTGCTTTCCAATCTGCTGCTCATTAGAATAGAAGCCGTGCAAGAATCACTTTTGCCTCTGCTTGCGGCCACTGTTAACCTTTTAGTCAGTCTGTGTATCCCCCAAGTTAGCAGTTTTCCGACCCACCTAACACTGCCTATACAGCATCAGCAAATATTCTTGCACCCTTTCTATTTAAGTGTACCCCATCCCTATAGAAGCAGACTCTTCTCTCCTGTCAACAATCACAAACCAGGCCGAAAAAAATTCTACCCCTTGAGCCCTGCACAATCTTTCCAGGGCCGAATTGATCGACAGGGCTCTCTCATCATATACTCCCTCCTATCGTGTCTGTGCAGAATTGCAGACACTTTCAAATTCAACCCTAATTCACGGCTTTTTTTCAACAGTGATCTATACTTGTTAAGTAATTCCGCCGGTCTCCTACTTTTAATATCATTTGTGCCAACGTGTATAACTATATCACCTTTTGTGCCCTTAAAAGATGATATCCGCTCTACAACGTCATCAACCTTTGCCCCTGGCAGACATACCCTGGTCCTGTTCCACCTATCCTTTTTACAAAGCATGTTTCCCGTTTCCCTGACAATAGAGTCACCAACAACTACTAGTTCCTTTGGAACCAGTGCATTCTGCCTTGGGAGCTGCTGCTGTGTTGCGTGATGACCAAGTGCAAGCTCTGGCATTAGTGTGGGCAGCTGAGAGCTTGATGGGCACCTCACTTTTAATCCTTCGAGGGCATCCACCCTGTCCTTCAAGCTCTCATATAGGCCCATAACAACGCTGAGTTGTCGCCTGATTTCCTTACACTCCTTGCATCGTGCACACACACATCCCCCATGGCAGTATCATGTCCCGTTCCTGATTGCTCCACAAACATCAAACAAGCAGTGCACAATAGACTGATTCAGAGGACAACCGCCCCCTTAGTTCTCCCCTGAGTCACAGCAAGTTATGTTTAACTTCAACAACTTCTCCTTCACTTTGTTCTCAGTTATTACAAAATCATTCAGCACCCTGCTATAATTTGATAACCTTCTGCCATTTTCCAACCTTAATAACTTCTCATGTGTGAACGTAAATGCAAAATACTCATTCAGTTTGTTTGCTCGCTGAGCAGGATCATCAACAGTTGAAACATCGATATCAAGTGGACCGTCAGATTCATCCCTTCCTTTTAGAGTTTATATAAGTAAAGAAATCCTTGCTGTTTTTCTTAGCATCCTTTGCCAAAGATTTCTCATAATCTTCCTTTGCCTGCGTAACCTCTTTTGTGACTCGATTATAAACTAGTTTATATCTGCCATAGGCTTGTATGTCGCCTGATAATTTATATGCATCTCATGCATTTTTCTTCTCTGTCACGAGTGTCATTAGTTCGTTTGATAACCATTTAAGCCTTGAACAATATTTCTTAATAGGTAGGAAACGTTTAGTAGCTTCCACTAATAATTCCTTGAATGCTTCCCACTCAGAATTTGCTGTTGGTAACATCATCAGTTGGTCCCACTGTAGTCACCTTTACGGAAGCAAAAACCCCTTCCTTTACCCCCGATGGTAATTATATCTTTAAGTAAATCCCACATTGGTACACTGTGATCACTGCCACCTAATGGTTCCTTTATCTGCAAATTCTTAATACACGAATGATCACTGCTGATTACCAGATCAAGAGTATTACCCTCTCTGGTTGCCTCTTGAACATGCTGCTGCAGAAAACAATCATCCAATAAATCCACAAAAGTCTTACTAGTATGCGAGTGACCAACCCACAAGTTCCAGTCAATATCTGGGAAGTTAAAATCCCCCATTGTAAGACATTCTGATTTACTAGTCCACTCTATTTCTCTGTACAATTGTTCATTGTACTCATTTGAGTCATTATACCTATAACACACTCGTACTCTTAGTTTTGCTTTTGCAGTATTTATGTCACACCAAACTGACTCAACAGTGCACTGTTTATCTATATCAACTGGATGCACTTCTTTTGATTTTGTTTTTCTTAATTAACAGCATCACACCTCCTCCCTTCCTATCCTGTCTATCCGTTCTGTATACATTATACTTTCCAAATTCCAATTCTGCATTCCTAATATCTGCGTGATGCCACTTCTCTGCTATCCCAACAATATCCGCCTTTGATGCCTTGACCAACGCTTCAAATTCATCAAATATATTTACTATACTTCTTACATTGGTATACATGCAAGTATATATGCACCTATTATTATTCTTAGTTACCCTAGCACATCCCATATACCCTCCTGTTTCACGATGACTGCCATCAGTTTCTGAAACCCCCAGCACCCCTCGCTCCAGGCCGCTACTTATTCTAATAGAAGTAGTGCAAGAATCACCATCACCTCTGCCTCCGGCTACTTTTAACCTTTTAGTCTGTGAATCTCCCAAAGCTAGCATTTTTCCGACCCACCTAACACTACCTCGATAGCATCAGCAAATATTCTTGCACCCTTTGTATTTAAGTGTATCCCATCCCTGTAGAAGCAGTCTCTCCTGTTAACATGTACATCATAACAGAAACAGAGACCTGGCGTATTGCAGTGGCTCCTACGATTTTCTCTGCCAATCCCCAGACGAAGCAGTTAAAGTCCTAGGACCCACATCTTTTGGTACTTACAATAATTATGCTTATATTAATTGCATTTTATTTCAGGTAATTTGTTTTTTAGCATACAAGTGCTCTCAATTCTTTCATGGTTATTACACCTGATAGCTCAGCTCCTCTACCAAATACACAAATGTACTGATAATTACCTTTTTTTCTATATATATATATATATATATAGAAAACAATGTATAAAAAACACCTGATACTGAGCCATTAATCAGTGTTACTCCTGTTCTTCAGATGGGAAAAGCAGCAGACTTAAGCCTGCCAAAACAGCATGGCTGGTGGGGTGCTCACGGTCAGCCGTGGTTAGTATCTACCGAAATGGGCTGAGAAAGGAAAATCCTTGAACCGCCAGCAAGGTGTTGGACAACCACGGCTCATCGATGCTCAAGGTGATTGAAGGCTCTCCCAGATGGTACATGGCAACAGAAGGACAACTGTTGTGCAACTAGCCAGTAATTGGAATGCTGATGATGGGAGTAATGTGTCACAACACACAGTATTATTATTAATATTATTAGCTGTATGATGCATGGAAGCCTATGGTTTATGCTTGCACCAGCCAAAAAAAAAAAAAATAATAATAATAATTTCTGAATTACACCAAGAGAGAGATAGAGAGAGAGAGAGAGAGAGAGAGAGAGAGAGAGAGAGAGAGAGAGAGAGAGAGAGAGAGAGAGAGAGTGTAGAAGGAAATCACCAAGAAAGAGAAGAATGATGATATCCAGCTCAGGACCCTAGCTGTGCCAAACCCATACTCACCAGATGTGAGCCCCTCGGGTTGTACATCGAACCCTGCTGAAAATGGTGCTGCTTAGCTGCTACAAGTGCCATGCTAACCTCAGTTCACCGGCAGCAGCGCCTACAATGGGCATGCAAGCATCGAATCTGGATCTTGAATGTTTGGAAGAAGGTCATCTGGTCCGATGAATCACATTTCCTGTTGCACTGTGTGGACGGCCGGGTATGTGTGCATCTTTTACCTGGGGAAATGAGGATGCCTGGGTGCACCGTGGGACGAAAACTAGCTGGTGGCAGTCATGCTTTGGGCGATGTTCTGTTGGGATAACCCTGGGTCCAGTCATCCATGTGCCGGACACTCTGATGTCTACCACCTACCTAAACATCATTGCTGATCAGATACACCCTTTTCAAGGCAACGATCTTCCTCTCTGGAAGTGCTGTCTTTTAGCAGTATAATGCGCCATGCCACACTGCCCGGATTTTTCAAGACTGGTTCGCAGAACTTGAGGAAGACTTCCCTTTATTTCCCTGGCCTCCAAATTCCCCAGATATCAATCCCATCAAGCATCTGTAGTTTGTGTTGGAACAGCAATTCCAATCTGCAGCGTCTCAACCACAGACCTTACAGAAGTTAAAGGATCTGCTGGTTATGTGTTGGTACCAGATACCACAAGACACATTTAGAAATCTTGTAGCATCCATTCCTCGCCGGGTACGAGCTGTTTTGTCTGCACATGGAGGACCAACATCATATTAGGTAGGTGGTCAAAATGTTTTGGCTCATCGGTGTATGCTGACATTAATATATACTTAATTTGTGGGCTAGTGCAATTGCGTGGCAATAGATACACTACGTCTATAATGTATTATATGTCATATTTATGTATTATGGGGAAGATTATGATAAGAGAAATATATTAAGAGATATATCAGATAGGTTTATGGAAAATGTATAGGATAATATAATACAGTAAACCCCCGCTATTCGCGGTTTCGCGTATTTGCGATCGCCGTTTAATATGAAATGAAACCTGAAAAAATGTGAATTTTAAAGCGCCATGAATATTTTCCGCCATAAAAAACATGGGCGTGGCTAAAATTATCTTTCCCGGTCAAAACAGCGTTCGGTGGGTGGGGGGAGAGGGGTGACAAAATCGCGAGCGTGGATGTTTCTCGCTAATCCTTGTTCAGTATGTGTTACGCGTTTGTCATGGAAAGTTTCATCGTTTGCTTTTAATTTATATGTTTATAAATTGAATAAATTTATCTATTTATAAATTGATATGCTTACAAAAATGATAAATCTACCGTTTTGCAGTGTAAAACAGACTTTTTCGAGTGTGTTAACGAAAGAAAGTGACTTTATTGTGGACAAGTTCTTTCTAACCCCTACAAAAATATGGCTATGAATAAAAAGAGAAATGTGAAAATATCAAAGAAGGTGATGACATTAGCGAATAAAATTAAGTTATTAGACAAAATTTCTAATGGTGAAAGTGTCTCCTCAGTGGCAAAACATTATAAAATCAGTGAGTCAATGGTACGATCAATCAAAAAATCGGAAGAAAAAATCCGCCGTAGTGTCCGTGAAAATGCGCTAATTGTTTCAAAAATTTGCTCTGTAACTCGTGATGTTAAATTAGAAAAAATGGAAAAGGCTTTAAATCTGTGGATAGAAGACCGAACTCAAAATAAAATTCCGTTAAGTTCACTCATCATTCGCGAAAAGGCAAAACTCCTTTATCAACACTTTAGCGAAACTGGTGATAGCACTGGCGGGATGTTTTTTTTGCTAGCAAGCAAAGGCGCTGGTTTGAAAGATTTGTTTGAAATTTCTAACAAATATTACATTTAATATTAAATTGTTTCTTATTTTCATTTCAATACCTTATGCTTGCATTTCACTATGTACTGTCTATGTACATAGTCATATTATGAAGGTACATATAATACATACATAGACAAAATTTTAGACTAGTTTTTCTTATATATTTCATACTTTGGAACGGAACCCCTTTATTACTATGGGAGCCATAACTCAGTATTCGCGTTTTCGGTATTCGCGACATTTCTCAGGAACGTAACCCCCGCGAATAGCGGGGGTTTACTGTATACAAAAGATAGTATACAGAAGGATAATATACTTAACAAATGAAAGATATCAAGGCTCAGTATGTACTAGGTAATCGAGTAATTTACAAAATAATGAGAGGAATTACCTCAATATATAAGTGCATTAACATTCTTTGCTAACATTCTCCTTGAATGAAATGAATTTTAGAATAACTTAATGAATTCTAACACTTGGAAGCAAAACAGTAGTGATCCAGTGCACCCGGAATCTGTGGTTCAAGAGCCATAAACCTGTCACCAAAATACATCAGAACTTCAACACCTGTCACTGAGTAAGAGAAGGCATTGTGTCAATAAATTAAAAATGAACACCAATAACTTCTGAATGTCCTAAAATTCTAAAAAAAAATTTTTACTTTCCTTAAGTGGACTGGGCTTATCGACCTTGGTTATGATCACAGGATTTAATTCAAAGAGAGTGTTAGTAAAGAAACGTCTTGCATGTGTATATCAAGGTAATGCCTCTCGTTATTTTGTAATTAGAAGACAAAACTTATCATTGTATACTTGCAATTTGGGTGACTTCATCTAGGTTTAACCTCACAAATTGAAAGGAAAAACAGTGATAAGGGATTTTTTCCTTTCAATTTGGGTGGTTGACTGCAGACAAAGTTACCCAAATTGCAGGTATACAATGATAGGTTTTGTATATTAACCTTCTGTACACTGTCTTTTGTATATTATATTATCCTATGTGTGTTTCCATAAATTACTCTGGTATATCTTTTAATATATTTCTCTTATCATAATCTTCCCCATAATATATAAATACTATATATATATATATATATATATATATATATATATATATATATATATATTTTTTTTTTTTTTTTTTTTTTAATGTTTTGTAGCTCTGGAATAATTTCTTCCATTGTTCCATATCCTTCCTCACTCAAGATGCGTTACAGCTAGAAAATTTTTCTCAAAACAAGAGGACCAAAATTATCTCTAGGTGAGTTCTTACATCAGATGATTTCTTTTATTTAATGCACATAAAATTAAATCATTTTTCTATATATGTCCTGGGAAAGACATTACATGGAAATTTAATAATTGAATTTGAAAAGTGAAAAACACTGACTCCACAATATTTGCAAAATAAATAGTTTATTTATTGTTACCCAACCCTAGAAAAGAGGATTTCCTACACTGGGACAATTAGCTAAATAAAATTTAATTAATTGAAAATATTTAGATATGGCCCTGTGTACCTTTCCCAGTGATTAAGGCCCGGGTGACCAGCGTTATTGTGATTGAGCAATTCTTTGAGCTATTTACAGAGCATTTTCTCACTGCGACAGTTCTTGTTAATTTGGAAAGTTTTTCTTACGTATAAAGTAATTTACTGTTAACTTATTCTTACAAATTGTAAGTAAGTTACAGAAAGTTGTAAGTAAAACCACCTTTCTTTTCTTTCCTTAAAACTAACAAACTAACTCTTACACTGCTTGGTCACTCTAGCGGCACTGCTTCTGCCTCCCCGTGGCAGGGCCGGTAACCTTGGCAGAAAAGGTTCTCTGCCAAGGGCTAAAAGGAGCTAACATGGATCATGAAGACTGTAATCCATCTGTTGAGCCTCATGCCTCAACTTGTTCAAGGACAGACCAAACTGACTTTGACAGTTCCCATCCCAAGCAACAAAGAACAGAAGGATCCAAAAAGGAATCACCACTTTTTCTTATCATACATTCCCAAAAAAGTCAACCAATAGGTGCACTTTAGCATTAGCATTAGTAGACGCATTTGATGCAAGAAAGCAAGCTTATGCAGCATCAGCCAAAAAAAATAAATAAATAAAATAAAATAATAATAAATAAATAAATAAAAAATAACCACTTCCACTTCACCCCTCTGTTCGTTCGAAATACCTGTCCAGCTGAGCCTTAAACTTATTTAGGCTATCAACTTCCACGACAAGGGATGAAAGTCTATTCCACCAACCAACCACCCGCTGGCTAAAGGCAAATTTCCTCACATCTATCCTACATCTGTCTTTTCTCAATTTGAATTTATGCCCTCTCAGGTGATTATTCTGAGCAAGAGGAAGAATCCCATCAGCATTGAGCATGTTCAAACCATTCAAGGCTTTATACACCTCTATCAGATCACTTCGCTGGTGTCTAGTCCCCAGACACTGTAATTTGCAAAACTTTAGCCTTTCTTCGTAAGAGCACCCCTTTGTTCCATTCACTAATCTTGTTGCCCTTCTCTGTACTTGTTCCAGCATCTCCGCATCCTTCTTGAAATGAGGCCTCCAGACCTGTATACAGTACTCTAGGTGTGGCCTGACCATTGCCCTATACAAGGGAATAATCACCTCCTTATCCCTGCTAGAAAAAGGCCTATATATCATCGACAATACACCATGAGCTACTCTTGCAGCCCGTCTGCAGTGCTCAGAAAACTTCATATCTGCCTGCACAACCACCACCAGGTCCCTTTCATTCTCTACCACTGTCAGTGTAGTACCACAGAGTTGATACGTTGCTCTTGGGTTGCTGTTTCCCATACGTAGTACTTTTCATTTGTCAATGTTAAACTTCATTTGCCACCTCTCAGCCCATCTGCTCAACCTTTCCAGATCCTGTTGCAGTAGCATAGTGTCAGTAGTGTCCTTGACAACCCTGCCAACCTTCGTATCGTCTGCAAACTTGGACATTAAGCTTGATATACCATCATCAATATCATTTATAAATACAGAAAACAATAATGGACCCAATACTGAACCCTGAGGGATTCCACTAATAACATTAGTCCACGATGAGCAGTGTCCATTGATTACCACTCTCTGTCTTCCCCCCCTCAACCACCCCTTTATCCATAGCAGCAATTTGCCTCCAATGCCACACTGCTCCAATTTGCCTCCAATGTCACACTGCTCCAATTTGTGCAGCAGTCTTCCATGTGCAACAGTATCAAAAGCCTTTCTAAGATCCAAGTATATAATATCAAAGTTATTCCCTGTATGCAGTTCTTTTGTGACTGCATCATAGTATCCAATCAAATTGGTCAGGCAAGACTCCCCCTTAACAAAACCATACTGTGTCTGAGCTATAACTGAAGTCTTGTCTAGATGATCCTGCAGTGCTTCTTTAACCAGTGCCTCCATTAATTTTCCAGGAACAGAAGTTAAACTAACAGGTCTATAATTACTTGTGTCGCCCTTTGATCCTCCTTTGTGAATTGGGGTCACATTTGCATATCTCCAGTCTATGGGTACTTCCCCTGAGTCCAAGGAAGCTCTCATAATTATGGCTAAGGGTTTGCTTACTTCCTTTGCTGCCTCCTTTAATATAACTGGATAGATCCCATCCACCCCAGGTGCCTTTCTTGTGTTTATCTTCAACAATTTCTCCTCCACTTTACTCTCAGTTATTACAAGATTCTCTAGCTTACTGCCAGAGTTGAATACACCTCTGGCATTCCCCTTGCTGAATAACTCCTCATGTGTGAATGTCGATGCAAAATATTCATTCAGTTTGTTAGCTACCTGAGCAGGATCATCAACAGTTGACCCATCGATATCAAGTGGACCAATCTGATTCATCCCCTTCCTTCTAGAGGTTACATAAGTAAAGAACTCTTTGGTGTTTTTCTTTGCATCCCTTGTCAAAGATTTCTCATAATCTGCCTTCGCCTGCCTAACCTCCTTTGTAACTTGGTTATCTATCATAGGCTTCTGTGTCACGTGTTAATTTGTATGTATCCCATGCATTTTTCTTCTCTGCCATATGTCTCATTAGTTCATCTGACATCCACTTAGGCCTAAACCTTGAACAATATTTCTTAGTTGGTATGTAAAGCCTGGTAGCTTCCAAGATAAGTTCTTTGAATGCTTCCCATTTTGAATTTGCTGTTGGTAACATCATCAGTTGTTCCCACTGTATAGAATTTAAATACTGTCAGTCCATCGTAGTTGCCTTTTCGAAAGAAATAACCCTTCCCTTTACCCCTAATGGTAGTTACCTCTTTGAGTAAATCCCACTTCAGCACACTGTGATCACTGCCACCTAGTGGTTCATTTACCTGCAGATTCTTAATGCATGAAGAATCACTACTGATAATCATATCAAGAGTATTACTCCCTCTAGTTACCTCCCGAACATGCTGATGTAGAAAACAATCATCCAATAAATCCACAAAAGCCTTGCTAGTGTGTGAGTGACCAGCCCCCAAATTCCAGTCACTATCTGGGAAATTAAAATCCCCCATTATAAGACTCTCTGATTTACTGGCCCACTCTATTTCCCTGTACAGTTTCTTATTATACTCATCAGAGTCATTAGGCCTGTAGCACACTCCTACTCTCAATTTTGATCTCCGAATGCTTATGTCACACCAAACTGACTCAACACTGCACTGTCCTGCGATGTCCACTGGCTTCACTTCCTTGGATTTTAAGTATTTCTTAACTAATAGCATAACCCCTCCTCCCTTCCTATCCTGTCTATCCTTTCTGTAGACATTGTACTCCCCAAATTCCAGTTCTGCATTCCTTATATCTGTGTGACACCTCGTCTCTGAAATCCCCACAATATCTGCCTTTGATGTTTTGAGCAATACCTCAAATTCATCAAATTTATTTACTAAACTCCTAGCATTGGTGTACACGCAAGTATACATGCACCTGTTCTTTTTCTTAGCTACCCTAACACAACCTGTGTGTTTATTTGTGCCCCAATGATTCCCAGCAGTCTCTGAAATATCCTGCATCTTATTTTCTAGGCTGCGGTTCATTCCAATAGAAGCTTTTTCCATTTCTTATCCAGAAATGTCTTGAGAATGCTGCTGGACCAACTAAAATGGTGAAAAGACTCTGCTCTGGAGATCTACTTATAGAGACAATGAATAGCAGGCACTCCGAAGCCCTGCTACGAATTTAAAAATTCATGAATATTCCTGTCACAGTAACTCCTCATCCACCCTAAATACATCCAAAGGAGTGCTGTCTGAATGGGACTTAATAAATGTTACTGAAGAGGAATTAGTCCAAGAGCTACGACCAAAAATTTGTACAGGCAAAGCAAATTAAAATCAAGAAAGACAGTGAACTGGTTCCGCCTCACAGTGTTATACTGACCTTTTCAACACCAATCCTTCCAGCTGCAGTTAAGGCTGGATATCTGAATTGTCATATCTGACTTTATATCCCCAATCCTCTCAGGTGCTTCAAGTGCCAAAAATTTGGCCATGCTACTCAGCTACATCCATTTCCATCTGGTCTCTGGCTGTTCTAGCGAGTTTGCAGGAGTCCCCTAAAGAACATGTAAAACACCAAGCAAATAATACCCCAGTCACCATACCACCAACTATTACTCCATCACATTCAGATACCGAGAGTCTGAGAAATCTTAAACCTCAAAAGGCTCCAAGCACAGATATGGAAATCGATGACACGACTCATAATGATAAAACTGTTTTAGAAATACATGCTGAGGAAGACATGGATACTCCATGACCCACTTTTCCGAGAAAAGATAAAATTAAATTGGAACGCTACAAACAGAATGGCTCTAAAAAACAGTCAGAAACACCTTCTACTTCCAAAGCTAAATAAGGGATCAGTTGATTCAGTGGAACTGTACATGCCTCCATAGCAACATAGACGATATTTACGATTTGATGAATCAGCATCATTCAGTAGGCATCTGTCTACAAGAAACGAATCTTTCTCAGCAAGTGACACTTTCAGTTAAAAACTATATACTATTCAGCATGACAGGATCTCTACCCATGGTTCACATGGTGGTGTAGCTATACTGATTGACAGTAAAATCCCTTCCAGAGACGTATTCCCCTACAAACCACTTTAGAAGTAGTTGCAGTACGCCTTGCTCTTGGTACAACGCTTATTCTTGTATCAATATATATCTCACCAAATCAGAACTGCTCATTAACCGAACTAAATGATTTTATCCTACAACTATCGTCTCCTTTCTCCCTGTTGGACGATTTTAATGCGCATCACCAGTTATGGGGATCTTTGCAGACAGACAACCATGGATGCATGATAGAGGCTTTTCTTGGAAAGCATAATCTCACACTTCTTAACACAGGCTCCCACACCTATGTCCATTTTCCAACAGGCTCAACCTCTGCTATAGACCTGTTGATATGCTCACCCACATTATTTCCAGACTTCGATTAGAGTGTTTCAGAGAACCCATTAAATAGTGATCATTTTCCTATAATCTGTAAGCTCTGCACAAGGAGAAACTTACCAGTAAGCATCGATCTAAATGGAAATTTTCAAAAGCTGACTGGATGCATCCAGTATAACACTAGAGGATGAGAATATCCAGCATCACTCCATAGATAACACCGTTAAACACATTACAGAACAAATGTTGGCAGCAGCTGCTGCTGCTACTACCATTCCTCAAACTTCAAATAAAGGATCAAAACACAAAAACTACTGGTGGAATTCATCATGTAACACCACTAAGAGAGAAAAGAACAAGGCATGGAATCAGTTTCGAAAGAATCCAACCGCTAACAATCTGATTATCTACAAGAAACTTAAAGCTCGTGCCCGTTACATTCAGCGAAAAGCTAAAAAAGAATCTTGGATTCATTTTGCCTCATCTGCCACTAAAGACACAAGTGCAGGACTAATCTGGCAGAAAATAAGATGCCTTACTGGTAAATTTCCATCAATTCCTTCCCCAATCATCATCTATAAAGGACAAGAGATAACCCTTCCAGAGGATATTGCAAACATCCTCGCGGAATCTTTTGCTCACCATTCTGCCTCAATCGCATATGATCCAACTTTTCTAAAAGCCAAAACAATAGCTGAAAAATATAAAATAAATTTTGGAGTGAAGTCAGCCCTCTCTTATAATGAACCACTAACCATGTATGAATTAGAAGAATCTTTAAAAAAAAATCAGCCAATAGCGCCTGGTCAAGACGGCATATACTACCTAATGTTAAAGAATCTAAATGAGAGAACTCGTTACTCTCTCCTAAACCTTTTCAACAAAATATTTGTTGCAAATTACTTTCCCATTTCTGGGCGACATTCTGTTGTTCACACATTTCAAAACCAGAAAAAGACCAATCAGACCCACATAATTATAGACCTATCTCACTTACTAGCTGCCTGGGTAAGACTATGGAAAAAATGGTACACAGTTGTCTGACTTGATATCTGGAAACTCAAACTACTATGAACAACAATCAGTTTGGATTTCATAAAAACAGATCTACCCTAGATCGTATGATAAAGGCTGAGTCAAATGTATGAAATGCATTCATAAAGAACGAACATTTGGTCATGGTGAGCTTAGATATAGAGAAAGCCTTTGAAACCACGTGGCATTGTGGCATCTTTCGTGCCCTAAGACTAAGGGGACATTTACCCTCACTATCATTAATTCAGAGCTTTTTTGAATATCGAACCTGTCAGGTTCGTTTTCAAAGTGCACTCTCCAAAATCTGCAGGAGGAAGGAGTCCCACAAGGGTCAGTTCTCAGTGCCACACTCTTTGCAGTTAGAATACACACTCTAACACCAACCATCCTGAATTCAATAGAAACTTATCTTTATGCTGATGACCTCACTATATCCAGTCACTCGCAAAATATGTGCATTCAGGATCAGGATGTGCAGTTTTTATTTCTTACACTTCTGCAAGAAATGAAAACTGCACATCCTGATCCTGAATTGCACCTGGGAAATCATGCTATTCCAGTCAATGACCATATTAGATTCCTAGATTTAATATTGGATAAGAAATTAAACTTCCTGAAACACATACAGCATGTACGAACTATTTGTTTGAAGAAAATTAATATCATGGGGAACTGACCGATACTCCCTTCTTCACCTATATAAAACCAAACCATAATCGGATCCAAACTAGACTATGGTGCCCGTATATGACTCAGCTCGAAAACAGCATTATAGTCCCTCAATAGCATTCAACACTATGCACTTAGAATAGTCTAAGTGCTTTCCGAACATCTCCAGTGCATAGTCTATATATCGATACACGTGAGCCTCCATTATCCTTACGAAGACAGATGCTGCTGCTTATGTATGCTGCCAAACTTTAGAGTATGCCCTCGCATCCTATCTGGCCTTACCTCTTTAATTTATTTGGTAATGATTAAAATGTACATGTATACATAGCAAAATTAGTTAAATTATCCATAATAATAGTATTAGTATTAGTAGTGGCAAATTATGCAAGAAAGCAAGCGTATACAGCATCAACCGGAAAAAAAAAAAATCTCTGTTTCACCTAACCATTCCCACCTATAGTTTGTCTAGTTCTTCTGCTTCTTCCTTGAATTTCAAATGTTGCACATATGTTCTTGTACCATCCTTAATCAATTTCAGGTTATGCCCGCTCGTGTAGTCTGAGCACAAGGAAAAATCCCATCAGCATCGAGCAGTTTACACAATCCAATCAAAGCCTTAAACATCTCAATCAGGTCACCTTGCAGGTGCCTAGTCCCAAAATGCTGCAGTTTGTACAACTGAAGTCTTTTTTGATGAGCATTTTGTTCGCCCTCACCAATCTCAGTACCTTTCTCTGTACCCTTTCCAGCAGCTCTACATCCTTTCTAAAATGAGGCTTCCAGATCTGTGTGCAGTACTCAAGATATGGCCTGACCACTGCCTTACACAATGGGATGTGCATAGCACACGCTTCTTGATTAGACTGGGATTCGAGCCCGTGACCACCAAATACGGAGGATGTGGAAAGGTCAGGGAATGACCACTGCATATCCCCAGAGCAATATGGCCTTAGTTGCTAATGCTCCTAAAAAAAAAAAAAAACCAAACCAATAACACAATGGGATAATCGCCTTATCACTACTAGCAAAAGTCATGTATATCATTAACAAAACTATATGTGCTGTCCTGTCCATATGCTGTATCTTTCATTTGTCAGTGTTAAACTTCAATTGTCATTAACTACCCTTCCAACCTTTGTATCATCTGCAAACTAACACATTAAGCCTGATATACCTACATCAATATCATTAATAAATACAGAATGCAACAATGAGCAAAACACCGAACCCTGGAAGGCTCCACTAATAACATTATTCCAGGAAGAGCTGTGTCCATTGTTTATCACTCTGTCTTCTCCCTCTCAGCCATCCCTTTATCTGTAGCAGCAACATGCCCTTAATGCCACACTGCTCCTTGGCGCCTCCGTAGCCAGGTGGGAAGGAGCAGCAGTGCATAGCACACGCTTCTTGATTAGACCGGGGTTCGAGCCCGTCACCACCAAATACGGAGAATGCGGAAAGGTCAGGGAATGACCACCGCATATCCCGGAGCAATATGGCCTTAGTTGCTAATGCTCCTAAAAACCAAATAACAAACAAACCACACTGCTCCATTATGTGCAATAGTATCAAAAACCTTCCTGAAATCCAAGTATGCGATATCAGAATTATCTTTTGTATCCAGTTTGTTTTTGACTGCATCAAATTGGCAGACAAGATTTCCCCTTAACACATCAATGCTGTTCCTGAAGTATAACTGCACTCTTGTCACTCATTGTTCTGAATTGGGGATACATTTGCACATCTCCAGTTCATGGAAAACTTACCTTCAATCCAAGGATGCTCTCATAATTATGACTGCGGATTTGCTTACTTCCTTTGCTGCCTTCCTTAATGTAATTGAACAGATCCCGTCTACCTCAAGTGACTTTCTTATGTTTAACTCCAACAATTTCTATTACACTTTCCTCTCAGTTATCACAAAATTATTTAGCTCCCTGTTAGAGTTTGATGAACTTCTTTAAATAAACCACTTCACTAAATAATTCCTCATGTATGAATGTAAATTCAAAATACTTATTAAATTTGTCAACAACCTGAGCTAGATCATCAACAGTTGAACCATCACTATCAAGTTGACCAATTTGATTCATCGCCTTCCTTCTAGTGCTTACATAAGTACTTTACTCAATTTTCCTTTACTTTAATAAGTACTTTATTTATTTAAAGCCTTTGCTGTTTTTCTTTGCATTCTTTGCCAAAGATGTCTCATAATCTGCCTTAGCTTATTTAACTTCATTTGGAACTTGATTGCAGACTAGTTGATGTCTACCATAGGCTTCCCTGTCACCTGATAATATATATACATCCCACATATTTTTCTTCCCATCCACAAATCTCATTAGTTCAAATGATATCCATTTAGGTCTAAATGGATATCATTTGAACAGTATTTCTTATTGGTATGGAAAGCCTAATAGTTTCTATGATTAATTCCTTGAATGCTTCCCATTTAGAATTTGCTGATGGCATTGTCATTTGGTACCACTGTATAGAATTTAAAAACTGTCTGAGACCACTGTAATCAACTTTATGAAAGCTAAAATGCCTTCCCTTTACCCTTGATGGTAGTTACATCTTTAAATAAATCCCACATCAATACACTGTGATCACTGCCATTTACTGGTTCTTTTTATCTACAGATTCTTAATTCAGTAGTAATCATTGCTGATAATCAGATCACGAGTATTACTCTTACTCAGAAGTGAGAAGGTTCTGGCATGAGAATGCCAGAACCTTCTCACTTCTGACATAACGAAAGACTCTCTTACACTTTCTTCAATCTTGGGTAATAAAATAAATGTCTCAAACATCATCACTTTTCTCAAAAGGATTAATATATATCACCTCCTTTAGCTAATAAAAAGTAATAATAGTAATAATTTTGTAGCCATAGTTAGGAAATAATCCCCACCTGCAAGAAATAACATCCATACTTACCATATGTATGGAACACCAAAAGCCATAGATGCTGATGTGCCAAATAAATCTCCAACCAACCAACCTTACTCATGTTGCTTATGTAACATGCTGCTGTAAAAAACAGTCATCCATAAAGTCTTGCTAGTGTGTGTGTGTGTGTGTGTGTGTGTGTGTGTGTGTGTGTGTGTGTGTGTGTGTGTGTGTGAACAACCCAAAAGTTCTAGTCACTGTTTGGAAAAAATTAAAATCTACCATTATAATACATTTTGATATGCTAGCCTGGTCTGTTTCTCTGTACAATTCTGTCTATTCATCAAAGTCATTATCTCTATAACACACTCCTACTCACATTTTTTCATTCCTAGTGCTTATGTCACACCAAAATGGCCCACTGGATGCACCAAATGTCAACTGTATGCACTGCTTTAGATTTTTGATGCTTCTTAACTAAGTGCATAACTCCTCCCCCATCCAGTCCTGTCCATCATTTCTGTTCATGATGTGTATGTCAATATACTTGACACACACTTATATGTAAATTTATGTCAATACAATTGAAATGTTAAATAAGATAAATCAAATAATATATTTTACGTTTTATTTGATATTTGATGGAAAGGAACCAGAAAATCTAAAATAAGATGAAGATAAAGTTGCTGCAAAGTATGTTGAACATTGTGGAAAGGTGGCTGAAAAATGTCACTTTTCAACCACTTTAGTTTTCTGCAGTGGATCAGAAGGGATGTGAGTTTAAAGGCAAAAAACTTGCCTAATTAAGATATTAAAGTATTTTTGTGTTTTGTGATAGTTACATCATGTGTACTGAAGAAAATTCTGTTCTCCAATAAAAAGAACCACTAAAAATATTTCAAGAATAAATTACAACTGAAAACCCTCAGAAATATAGAAAATTGGAAGATTCTGCTGCTTGTTGATATTATACCAGTTGTTATGGAACAAAAGTAATGATTAAATCCTGACTCTGACATCCAAACTCCAACTACTATATCAGCGATTATACAGGCTATTAAAGCTCATTATGCAAGACTTTGTAACCAGTTAATATTAGCATTTTACAAGAAGCTGTTTTGGAATGCTTCTAACGTGCAGGTTTCCAATACCGAGTGGCAGAAAATGATGAAGACATGACCTAGCTGAAGTGATGTGTTCTGTTCCTGAATATTCAGAAGGATATGATCTCTGTTGACAAGATTGAAAATGCTAATGGTATATGTCTGATGTCTGTGATGCTGATGTCTGTGAACAAGTTCTAACCCGAAGGACCATTCTTAAAGAAATTTTTCATAAAATTGATGGCTACTTTCTAACCAACTGTTCAATTCCTTACTTCACACAATTTGAATGCTCACTAACCTCTAAATGTACCATTTAGAGGTTACTCTAAACAGTACATTCTCTTGTTATTCAATTTTCTATAATAATAAATTTCTCTTATTCTTGAGACAGCCAAGGCCAGAAGAGTTTACGTATTCTTTGAGATTGCATTCAACTGGATTAAGGGGAGCAAGAATTTTTTTGGTGCTACAGTTCATAACGGACCATGCAGTTTCCATGACAACATACAGGCTTGAACTTGCAACCTTCTTAATTGTGGCAAAAACGCACTAACCATTCAGACCTCAGCTAGCCTATTCTGTGCTGTTTTGTATTTTTGATTGATCATTAAATTTCATAAGTAGAAATACTGTATCTCTCTTTCAATTTACTTCAGATCTACTAATTATATTAAATATAGTTTACCCAGTAGTCCCAGGGTGAAAAACAATATAAAATGCTTCAATAACGTACCATAATGGCAAAATTAGTACAGTATGAAAGTTAAGTTTATAAGAAGTGTAAACCAAAAGTGAAAAATACTAATGTCATTTCTTAATTTGGTCACCCTTAAGTTGCCTGTGTTTCAGATAGAACCATTGTGAACATTAATAGATTTCACTGTATTTTATGAGTGCTTAACCTTTCATTGCCAGAACCCTTCCTTGTACATTGCTTGGAGCTCTGTAATTTGTCACACCATTAGATTTAATATCATGTTCTCATTATGTAGACTCTTAATATGTAATCAGAAAATATAAATATCTTGATATTATTTTTTAATGTTCAAAAGCAACAAGCTTAACTTTACATAGTTAGGACAGGATGTTATGTGTTGATTTTCCATTAAATTTTTCTATCTAAATAACCACTCTTATACCACATGAGTTTTTTAAGTTAGTTTATTTAGCCTACTGACTAAATGTTCTATACAATTAGGTAACATTTTGGAAACCTTGTTGGAACCCTTCATCAAACATACTTAGCTGTATGAGCAGGAGGCTATTAACAGTACAGCCAAGTATGGTCTGATGATGGTTTCTGGCAAGGTTCCTGAAATGTTACCTAATTGTATAGTCATCATCATCATCATCAGCCATTTTCAATCCACTGCAGGATGAAGGCCTCTCCAGCAACTTTCCAGTTCCTCCTTTTTTGAGCATTCGCCATCCATTTACTACTCACAAACTCATGAATTTCATCTATCCATCTCCGCCTTTGTCTTCCAGGTTTTCTTCTAGCTCCTCTTGGATACCATTCTGTTATTTTCTTAGTCCATCTGTCATCATGTCTTCGAGCTATGTGTCATGCCCAAGACCATTTTAGTTCTTTAATTTTGATAAGAATGTCCTTTACTTGAGTTTGCTGCCTAATCCATGTATTTCTCTTCTTATCTAACAGTCTGATTCCCAATATGATTCGTTCCATTTTTCGCTGTGTAGTTCTCAGCTTCTCTTCCATTCTTTTGGTGAGTGCCCAAGTTTCACTTCCATAAGTCATGGTGGGGAGTATACGTTGGTTCATTATTTTACGTTTTAGACAAACTGGGATATTGCTCTTCAGTATGTGACTATATTTCCTGAATGCTATCCATCCAAAATTTATTCTTCTCTTGACTTCCAGCCATTTATCATTATTACAGCTAATAACTTGTCCCAGATAAGTATATGACTCCACCTTTTCAATTACTGCTCCTTCAATCATTATTTCCCTTTCTGTGGCATACTTGTTCATCATTACTTTTGTTTTAGCCATATTCAACTTTAGTCCAAAATCCTTACTAACTGTGCATAACTGATTAAGATTTTCCTCTAATTCTTTGGGATCGTGGCTTATGACTACAATGTCATATGCAAATCGTAAATGGTTTAGGTACTCTCCGTTCACATTGACTCCTTTCTGCGACCAGTCTAATCTTCTGAAAGCTTCGGAGATATTGTGTCTCCTTGTCGAACTCCTTTCTCAATTTTAAATTTCTTATTGTCTTTGTCTAGTCTAATAAAGGAGGTAGCACTCTCATATATTTTCTTCAAAATTATAATATATGGGGTATCTATGCCTTGTCTTTGCAGTGCCCGAAACATTGCCTTATGCTGTATGGAGTCAAATGCCTTTTCATAATCCACAAATGCCAGGCATAATGGTGTTTTATATTCATTTGATTTCTCCATAAGCTGTGATATTACGTGACGGTGATCCATAGTTGAGAATCCTGTCCTAAAGCCAGCTTGCTCTTTCGGTTGATTCTCATCAAGTATTCTTTCTAATCTGTTAGTAATGACCCTTGTGAACAACTTGTAGATGTGGGATAACAAGCTAATTGGTCTATAATTTCCAATTTCTGATTTATCTCCTTTCTTATGCAGCAAAACTATGATTGCATTATTCCACTGCTTAGGCGTCACACCTTTACTAATGCACTTTGCAAAGAGCCTTGCCAGTTTTTGTGTTATGGCTCTTCCTCCCAATTTTAACAACTCTACAGTAACTTCATCTTCCCCCGGGGCTTTCTGATTCTTCATTTTCTTCAATGCATGTTCTACCTCATCAGGAAGAATATCGGGTATGTTGTATGTGTTGCTACTTTGCAATCCATCTTCCCCACTGCTGGCATCATTCCCGTGCTCCTTGTATAATTCTCTATAGTAGTCTTCTGCTATTTGAATTATGCCTTCTCTGCTGTTTATAAATACACCATCGCTATCCTTCAGTTTCAGTATCATTTGTCTTTCTGCATTACTGCTCTTGGCTGCTGATTTAAATCCTTTGTTTTCCCTTAATGCTTGTTCTACCTTTCTTGTGTTAAATCTTCTTATGTCCTCTCTGAGTCTTTTTCTAATGGTTTTGCATAATTCAGTATACTCAATTTTTTCCTTGTCAGTGTTTTTCTTGCTCTTCATTTGTCGTCTTTGGTTCATCATAACAAGTGTTTCTTGACTAATTTTTTCTTCTTTGGATTTCTTTTTCCCTGTAGGTTTCTTGGGCTTTATCACTTTCAGAAAGTTGTAATATTCCTCGTCGACGTCTTGGTCCTGAGCAGTCTGCAGAAGCTCAAACTTGTTCTTAAGTTCCAGTACATACTGTTTTTTCTCCTCTTCTGTTATCTCAAAGACCTTTGTATTATTTACTGGAGTCAGTTTTTTCCTTTCCTACATCTGTACCAAGTGTACATCTTACCATTCTGTGATCACTTCCAACATTTACCTTATTCAGGACGGTAACATCATTCACAATATATCTTCTGTTAGTGAGGATGAAGTCGATTTCATTAGTAGTTAATCCATTTGGACTCTTCCATGTCCACTTTCTGTTCACCCTTTTCTTGAAAAAAGTGTTCATTACTGACAGTCCTTGAGATTCTGCAAATTCCATAAGTCTTTCACCTCTTTCATTTCTTTCACCAATTCCAAAATTTCCTATAGTTCCCCTTTCTGCGCTGTTTTGTCTTTTTCCAACCTTACCATTGAAGTCTCCCATAATAATAGTATAGTGGGTTTTCTGCTCATCTAGAAGACTCAACTTCGGTGTACATTTCTTCAACCTCTTCATCATCATGGCTCGATGTTGGTGCATAAATCGTTATAATCTTTAGCTTGTACCTCTTAGAAATCTTGAGTATTAGTCTTCACACCCTTGGTGATGTACTTTTGAATTCCAAAATGTTGTTTTTAAAATCTTTATTGACCAGAAACCCAACTCCACCTTCACTCCTTTCACTGTTTCCATTGGTGTACAGCAAATTTCCACTTGATAAACTTATAAGTGTTTCATTTCTTCTTCTTGTTTCAGCCAAACCAATGATATTCCAATTCACATTTTCTAATTCCTTTTCCAGCTCTAATATCCTGTCTTCACCGATGAGTGATCTTACATTATAACAGGCAAAGTTCAGTTTCCGTGTATGGCAGCCTGGTCGTACCCAGAGATTCTTAGCACCCTCTGCTTCCACTGCATCGTGCTGTCATATGCTGGAGGGTTTGGTCTTTTCCTCTTCACGCTGATCAGGCGTCTTGAAGAGAACCACTCTACACGTTCGTTGCCACCTAAGTGACGTAACAGGGTTTACCATCGAGAAGGTGTGCATGAGTGGATTTTAGGGAGGCAGGCCAACCGGACTTCTCCTAAATCTTCTGTAATAGAGAGATATTGGATCCATCAGTGTTTTAGGCTGAGTGTCTGATAACACACAGGATACGCTAAATAAACTAACTTAAAAAACTTACTTGGTATTAGAGTGATTATTTGGAGATTAAATTTTAACTTTACGTAGATATAATATTTTTATACAAAAAATATCTTGTATGAAATTCTAATTGAGGTAAATCACAATTTCTGATAATAAAAAAAAAAGTGTATTTCTTGAACATTTGATAATTGTCATAGATACAAAGATATGAGAAGAGAAACAAGCTTTGAAATTAGGTCTATGTGGTTTAACCTTGGTAAGTAAGTAATTATTGGTAAACAAAAATTAAAAATTACATTTGTATTAATCCTTTATCTTTATCAAATTAATTTAGGTAATATATTGGATTGATTTCTTACTTTTTCCTGTTGTGGCAATAAATTAATTATTTCATAGTATGAATCAGAGCTGTGCTACTCAATATGTTTTACGTTGATAATAATATTAGTAAAATAATGAGAGGAGTATACCTCAATATAGTGCGTAGAACCCTTCCGTATGATACCCTCCAGAAATTAAAACGGAAAAAACGAAAAAATCGGCAAACTTACCGGTACATTAGAGTAAGAAATAAATAATTAAATAATCAATTTAACACAATACAAATCAATTTAAAACAATTAAAAATCAAACTAACGCAATTAAAAGAATCAAACGAAAATATTCAAAACGATTTTCCTTCCTGAATTTTTATTCCTGTGATCATGACATACGGTCGAAAAGCGTTGTCAGGAAGGAAAATCGTTTTGAATATTTTCGTTTGATTCTTTTAATTGCGTTAGTTTGATTTTTAATTGTTTTAAATTGATTTGTATTGTGTTAAATTGATTACTTAATTATTTATTTCTTACTCTAATGTACCGGTAAGTTTGCCGATTTTTTCGTTTTTTCCGTTTTAATTTCTGGAGGGTATCATACGGAAGGGTTCTATGCACTATATTGAGGTATACTCCTCTCATTATTTTACTAATATTAATTATTTCAGCATACTAGCATCATTTGCCATCTCTGCTCATACTAGCTTCATTGCTATTATGATCAGAGATGGTAAAAGTTATGTATTTTAATTTGTTTCGGTGAAAGTAAATAAAAAGATTGTTACTTATACACATGTACCCACACACACACACACACCATTGGCTCACGTTCACATTTTGAGCACTGCAGAAATTTTTTTTCAAAATTCCTCACCTTTCAGGCCAGGCATGAATGATTCACAGAAATTTTTCTTGCTGCTCCCACATGCCTTAAAACTTGCTGATCACGGAGTGCCTTACAAAAATGTCTGTTGCTTGCACTGTAATCAGCATGGAAGATTTATTTTATGAATAATGTGAATAGTTAATTTTCTGTGTATTGTAAATGACATTATAGTTTAATTTTACCCTAGACTACACATTATAAAATATTATTTTAATTTATAAACTACTCTACAGGTAACTCTCGTATAACACGATAGTTAGGTTCCTATAAAATCCCATGTAGTTCAAAACCATGTTATACAGGAATAAGAACCACTACAAAAAATTGGGTTACGTTCCAAAAGCTAAGAAAAAATACATAATTTTTTTATAACTATCCAAAACTTAAGTTATTAAAAATAGTAATAACTGAACATCTTATAAACTGTGGTACATATATGTCAGATAATGTACGTTCGTTTAATTTTCTTCTTCATCTCTGCTAAGCACAATCAAATGAGAACGTTTTCTCTGTTGCAGAATATCTTCACCTTCTGAACTTTCTTCTGCAGCATCTAGATTTCATGTATCGTTTGCTCACTCTAAAAAAATCAGTAATCTGGATTTGTTTGCTTTTGCTTGATTTCTTTTTAAATTTCATGGTATGGAGCCAAGCATTTTTGAAGATCCCTTTTGAACTTTGTGCTCCTTTCAGTTGAAGGATCTGCATCCAAAAAATAAGATTCTAATTTCTTGGCTAAGTTTTATGCCTTCCCATATGCTTTTTAGTGGAAAATTTGGAACTTTTGAATTTTCATCTTTGCTATCATCCTCTGAATTGATTTGGTTTACTTCCGATGCTATTTCCACCAAATCTGCTTCACCAGCCTCTTTTTTTCTACCAGTAATTCTTGAACATCTTCAGTAGTCATATCATCAAAACCTTTCCTTCTACCAACTAAGAAAGTTGTACTATCACACTGATTACGTTTTCAGCTGGTTTGATCATATTTCCTGAATTAACTGACTCTGGCCATACATTTTTCCAACACTCAGTTAATGTTGATGGTTTGTTTTACTTTGAGCAATAAAACCATGATTCTGATACAGTTGTCTCCAAGTGCCAAGCAATTTATAGTGCTATTTTCTAGTGTTTTTCCAGGGCAAGTACTAGCTTTTTTCATAAACCCTCCTCCGCTCACAATGTTACTGCTGACCACTTGCATCGTTACTGCCTCCCTCACCAGTAACGTCACTGCTTCACCCACTATCAATGTTACTGCCTTCTTATTTTCTGATCACTTGGTCACTGGCACCACTCCTGCCTCCACATGGTGGGACCAGTAACCTGGGAGAAGGAAGCCCCTCTCTCGGGGCTAAAAGGAGCAACAGTGGATTGTGACGAATATCCACCACTAGAGCCAACAAGCTCTCAACATACCGACACCCATAGAAGGGAACGTGATCTTAGTCTCCCAAAAAGAATGAGAACAAATTCTAGCAAATCAGAACTACCAGCTCTTCTCATAATGCATTCATTATCGACTCAACCAATAAGCAAATTGTCTCCTTTTCCATTCAGAGATGTCTTGAAAATTCAGCAGGAACACCAAAAATGGTAAAACGACTCCAGTCAGGAGATCTATTAATTGAAACCATGCAGGCAAGACACTCTGAACTGTTATTGAAACTGTCAACTATAAGCGGAATCCCATTCAAATTCATGCCACATAATAAACTGACCTCCTCAAAAGGAGTAATAAGTGAGTGGGATTTATTAAACATCACCGAAGCGGAGATAGTTACTGAATTACAAGAACAGAAAGTAACACAGGCAAGGTGAATTATGATCTGGAAGGACAATCAACTAGTTCCAACATGAAATATCATATCGACATTCACTACCCTAAATTTACCAAACTCAGTGAAAGCAGGCTATCTGCACTGCTGAGTCCATGCATACATTCCAAATCTCTTAAAATGTTTCAAATGCCAAAAATTTGGTCATTCTCAAACAACATGCAGAGGTGAAATTACGTGTCCTAATTGTGGTTCGAAAAATCGTTCTCAAACAGATTGTACTGCATAATCTCCAGAGTGCCCACATTGTAAGAGGGATCACGTGATCTGTGGAAAATGGAAAAAGAGATACAGAAGTTTAAGATCGAAAACAAAGTATCATATCAAGAAGCAAGAAGGCAAGTCAAGGTAACTATACCTAAACGCAGCTATGCTACTGCTACCCAAAACTGTCAAGCTGTTGCGACCCAAACAGAGTCAGTCCCACCTAATACATCCTTTGCAGAATGAGCACAATCTGTACCATCGACAAATCAGCCTGCTAAGAAACCTGTTTCAATCAATGAAATAAACAATACCCCACTCTCAGTTCCATCTAAAATTACATCAATTGATAAAGTACAAAGGAAATCACAAAGGCAACATGCCATTGAATTGCAATAACTAAATTCAAGCAGCGTGGACAGCAAAGCTGTAAATGCACAATGAGATATAGTCCTTGATCTTTATGTAGAAGGTGATATGAAGACTGGATGTTCACTTACTGGAACCGATGATGTAGAAGGGAGTACAGAATGTGGACGCCCTTATTTTCCAAGAAAGGATAAGACTAAACATGATCGTCAAAAGCATGCTCCCTCTTACAAGAAACAGACAGAATCATATTCCCTCTCTAAAACCAAATAATGAAGCACATTGTACAATGGAATTGCAGAGGTTTACGCAGTAATACTGATGATATATACAATTTGATCTCACAATATAATCCTGTAACCATTTGCTTGCAAGAGACCTACTTAAATCCAGAGGTAACTTATTTTATTAAACATTATACAGTCTATAGAAAAGATAGAATTTCTTCAAGCCATGCACACGGAGGAGTTGCAATAATTCTAGTGGATTGTAAATTTACGGAAGGTATAATGAGACTCTAGTCTCATTATACCTTCCGCCTAACAATATTTACATGTTGAAAGAATTATAAGATCTTGTAAAACAAATACCATCTCCTATTTGTCTTCTTGGTTATAGATCCCCATAGTGGATATATTCATCATCCACTATGGGGATCTGCTCACATGGATAATAGAGGGCACTTGCTAGAAAAGCTCATAGATCAACTGAACCTAACATTGCTGAACACTGGTCATAACACCTACACTCATCTTTCCACGAGATCTATGTCAGCAGTTGATTTATCTATTTGTTCCCTTCATATTATATATTGGTTCCTGAGTTACTTCCTATTATATATATTGGGCAGTTTTAAATGATCTGCACAACAGTGATCATTTCCCAATTATATGTGGAATTCAAACAATGCAGACATCTTGCCCTAATCATCGGGTATTATGGAAATTTTCCAAAGCAGATTGGAAAAAGTAGTCTGTCTCCATCTCCTTTGATAGCCAATTGATATGACTAGGTTCCATTGATGATATCACTGAGCACATTACTAAACAAATACTAGCAGCAGCTTCCAAAGCAATACCATGATCTTCTGCTTTCAAACACAGACACTTTAAACACTGGTGGAATGACACTTGTACCATAGCAAAAAAGGAAAAAAAATAAAGCCTGGAATTTGTTCCGTAAGTTTCCAACCACCGACAACCTAATTAGTTTAAAAGGCTTAAGGCAAAAGCATGACAAATTAGAAGACAAACCAAAAAAAGAATCACGGATACAGTTTGCCTCCTCTATCACAAAAGACACTAGCAATAAAATTATTTGGAAAAAAATTTGACAACTAAATGGCAAATATTTACCAGTTTCTGCTCCAATTTTAACCAAGAACGGACAAGAAATATCTTCACCACAAGAAATAGCTAATGCACTTGCAGAGACTTTCTCTGAAACATACACCACTACAGCTGATGATACTTCCTTTCTACAAATCAAAGCCATAGCAGAAAAATATAAGCTAAACTTCCAAACTACCCAGTCTCTAGCCTACAATCAACCTTTTCGTCTTTTTGAACTCCAAACAGCATTAAACAGATCACCTAATAGTGCTGCTGAAGCTGATGGAATCTTTTATGTAATGCTGAAACATCTAAACAATATAGCTTTGAATTTGCTAATAGTCGGATTTTTCTTGAAGGTACATCCCTCTACCTGGCATCACTCCATTATTTTAGTCTTTCCCAAACCAGGAAAGGATCAATCACTCACACAAAATTACCGACCAGTCTCCTTCACTAGTTGTCTAGGAAAACTCTAGAAAGGATGATACACAGATGACTTACCTGGGTTCTTGAAACTCAAAAGCTGCTAAACAACAATCAGTTTGGATTACAACAAAATAAATCCACTTTGGAACTCATGGTGAAAACAGAGAATAACATCCGTAATGCTTATGTGAAAAATGAACATCTTGTAATGGTAAATTTGGATATTGAAAGGGCTTTTGACACAACCTGGAGGTATGGCATATTGTGAGAACTTTATTCCCTAGGATTGCGAGGACATTTACCAAAATTTATTCAAAACTTTCTCCAAAACAGAACTTTTCAGGTTCGTTATCAAACAGTACTTTCTCGTATCTATACCCCAGAAGAAGGTGTCCCACAAGGATCAATACTTAGCACTACTCTGTTTTTTTCACTTAGGCTGAACACTATAACCCACAACATTCCCAATACTGTTGAATTATACATGTATGCCGATGATCTCACTCTGTCTTGCAGTTCAAAAAATATTCATATTATTGAAAGACGGCTGCATCTCTCCATAAATAAGCTAGAAATATGAACACAGCAGAATGGATATCATATGTCAGAACAAACAACATTTGCAATTCACTTCTGCAAAAAACGCAAGCTGCATCCAGAACCGGTACTTCGGCTAAAGAACCACCTGATACCACTCACCTGTAATCTTGGTTTCCTAGGTTTAATGTTGGACACCAAACTTAACTTTGTTTCTCACATAACATATCTCTAAACTGTTTGTTTAAAGAAACTAAATATTCTTCGGTCCATTTCTGCCATGAAATGGGGTGCCAATATATACACTCTCTTCTACATCTGTGTCGCTTAGATTACGGAGCTGTTGTCTATGATTCGGCTAGGAAAAGTGCACTAACCAGACTGAACACAGTACCCTTTGTACTGCACTAGGAGCCTTTAGAACATCCCCTGTCCAGAGTCTTTATGTAGAGGCATATGAACCTAACTTCACCTGAAAAGGAAAATGCTACTCCTTAATTATGCAGCCAAAATTCAAAGCCTTCCAGCCCATCCTGTTTGACCTTTGCTTCTCAACTCTAATTCAATCATGTTCTACAACAGCAAAGTTACTGAAAATAGACCCACTGGTATTCAATTAAAAGAATTGATACATGCCTGGGACATAAATTTTGACAATATCTTCAAGAGAATGATGTACCTGATTCACCCTGGTCTGTAACTCTCCCTCACTGTGATACCTATTTTCAGCAATGGGGAAAGAAATCCCTGGCAGATGAAAGTATTAAACAGCTACATAAAGGCCATGCCCTCAACGATGCTCAATTCTGTATAATATATACAGATGGTTCGAAAACAGACTCTTCTGTTGGTGCGGTAGCTGTCTTTTCCTCTTTTACACTTTCTATATCACTACCAGTTGAGTGTAGCAGTTACACTGAAGAATTAAGGGCAATAAAATTAGCCCTAGAAAATATAAACACTTTCCCCAATACTAGCAGTATAATATACACAGATTCCATGAGTGCAGTGTCTGCATTAGACAATAAACTTACAATATTGCATTCCATCATAAAACAAATTTTTTCCTGCTTAAACCACCTATAAAGTAAGAATCATGCAGTGATATTTTGCTGGATCTCAGGGCATTCTGGTATCACAGGTAATGAGAGAGCAGATCAGGCAGCCAAACAACCAGTCAGTACAATATCATCACATTACCAAGTACCATATATAGATTATTTGAAGCGCATTAAAAAAAAATTTATACTTTTCAGTGGTCTGAAATCTGGAGGTCACAAGCGAACAACAAATTGCTCGAAATCAAAGCACTATGGAAATCTCTCTTCGTGCAAAACAGACAGGAAGAGGTTGTTCTAGCAAGATTACACATAGGGCATACACATCCAACCCATATATATATATATATATATATCTACTCAAGGAGGATGTCCCACCTCAATGCACGCATTGTACTTTACCACTTACCATTAAGCATATACACTTAGATTGTAAGCACTATTCCTATTTCCGAAAAAATACTTTCCTTTCACTGTCAAGACTGAAAGAGCCTCTATCACTCACCCATATTATTGGAAACAATGCGAATTTAAATGAACTATTTACCTTTCTTAAGCAGATATGAATATATGATTTTCTATGATGACAAATTGGACTGAATTTTTATATGAAAACATGTCATAGAAATAGCCACGTTTTGGCCCCAGTTGCCGTTGTGCCCAAAAACACCAATACCAATCTGATAAGTCCACAATTGAAAAATATTTCCTTGCCTCCACTTCAATAGATTCGGATTCAATTTTTTTCATTGAATCCGAATTGTTACAATTCGGGTTACAATTCTATTGTAACAATTTTCTGATGTAATGAGTTTTAAAGTTAAATTAAAGAAGTTGTATTAGGTAGTAGGAATATTACTTCAACATTTGGATGATTTAAATCTTTTGGATGGCCTAGTGTGTTACCCAATAGTAATAAAACACTGAAATCTAAATTTTTTTTCACAAGTTCAATAGCACAGAATCTAACATGGGGATTTCCCAACAAAATAAAATACGGGGACTTCCCTCCCCCTTTTTTTTTTTTTATAACGACTAGCCAGCCAAAGACGGGGATTCACAAAAAAGAATTGAAATTTTCAAAAATTATATCCAACATAATTATATACAACATGGTACTTATATACCATGTTATATAAGTACCATGTTGTG
Source organism: Mastigoproctus giganteus (assembly GCF_048544385.1). NCBI lineage: Eukaryota > Metazoa > Arthropoda > Arachnida > Uropygi > Thelyphonidae > Mastigoproctus > Mastigoproctus giganteus. Next base: position 115,221,155 of record NC_143579.1, read on the forward strand.
CAAGGATTGCACAATTTATCAATTATGTTAGAGTAAAACCATGTTGTAGAAGTATCGTGTTATACAGGGTTGCCTGTACTTACTGCAAAAAGTCACTTGCAAACACTAATAAATAAAAATTCAGAACAGTACTTAACAACAGTTGTAAAATCAGTAAAACCTGTTTCATGTAAAACAGGCATTTTACTGATTTTACAACTGTACATTTCCAAATTTTTGGAAAGCGATTTGGTCATTGTAATTAGCTCATTACAGGTTTTTTTTTTTTTTTGGTAGTAAGCATCTTTATGGTGTGAAGGCATGCCAGAGTTTAAATTTGTTTGTGAGAAATTGAAAAAATTCTTAAATTATTTGATGCTGGATAAATATGATAAAATATGAAGATCATTTCAGAATTCATAAAAATTTATATTTTTTATAAAAAATTCTGGATCCTTTATTTAAATGGGACAGAAAATGACAAATCTCTCATTAACTGAATATCAGATCCCAGCTTCTTAAGGAATTTAATTTTCTCTCCACATCATTTCAGAGTAACTAAGATCAACTTTATTGTGAAGCAATATTAGTAAAGCAATTTACAGATGAATTAAGACATGTTTGTTAATGTCTGGGATTCGTTGGTATTAGAATTCCATCAATCCGTCTCTGGAATTCAATTAACTTCAAGCCTTGGCATACCACCAAAATTTGAACATCACTTACCATACTCTGGAATAAGGTTAATCAGTGATCTTGAGATATACCAATAGTCACATAACTAAGATTGCAGACAGATTCATTTAGTGTGTGCGTGTGCGCGCAGAACTGTTAATTCTACTTTATGTAAAACATAAATTTCAACTCTGTCTGTTACTTTTACTTTTGTGTATAGGTCCTGGCAATTTCAGTTCTGAGATTTGGTTTAAATAAAATTTAAAAAAATAATAAAATCAAACCAACCAAGGTATTAGCATTAGTAGAGGCATATTATGCAAGGAAGCAAACTTATATATCATCAGCCAAAAAAAAAAAAAAAAAACCTTCCAATTTCACCAATCCATTCACTCCTTGAAAATATTTAAGTTGTCAACTTCCCCAACGACAGACGGAAATTTTTTCCAACAATCAAAAATTTGCACATCCATTCTACAACCCTTTTCCCTGAATTTGAATTTATGCCCCCTCAGGTGTGGAATCTGAGCAAGAGGAAGAATTGCATTAGCATTGAGCTTGCTCAAACCATATACACCTCAGTCAGATTGCCTAGTGCCCAGATGCTGCAATTTACAGAACTTAAGCCTTTCTTGATAACAGAACCATTTGTTCCCCTCACTAATCTCATTATCCTTCTGTGTACTCGTTCCAGCAGCTCTACATCTTTCCTAAAATGAGGCTTCCTGACCTGTTAGCAGTACTCAAGGTGTGTCCTGACCATCTCACTTATTTGTAGAGATTATTGGCATCAATCACATTATGCTTATTTCAAACTTACAACCCTTTTCCCTGAATTTGAATTTATGCCCCCTCAGGTGTGGAATCTGAGCAAGAGGAAGAATTGCATTAGCATTGAGCTTGCTCAAACCATATACACCTCAGTCAGATTGCCTAGTGCCCAGATGCTGCAATTTACAGAACTTAAGCCTTTCTTGATAACAGAACCATTTGTTCCCCTCACTAATCTCATTATCCTTCTGTGTACTCGTTCCAGCAGCTCTACATCTTTCCTAAAATGAGGCTTCCTGACCTGTTAGCAGTACTCAAGGTGTGTCCTGACCATCTCACTTATTTGTAGAGATTATTGGCATCAATCACATTATGCTTATTTCAAACTATTTGAAAAATTATTGCTTTCCTCTCTCACACACAAAATTCTCCCTTATTAATCCCCACTCTGTTGTAGGTAGTCAAAGAGAGCAAATGTGTTTTAAGTTGCTGCAGTGACTTAACTGAAGGGAATTAACATTGGGTGCCTGGTAGACAAAAGTTTTCTTTAAAATTTGTTTAAATTTAATTTTTGTAATTTTTAAATATTTCAGTAATTTTGTGAAATTAATTTTGATATTATTATGTAAATTTAATCCTTAACTCTTCTAAAGTATTTCTGCTAACTTAAATTCTTTCTGGTAACTTTATTAGCCTGATTTTAACTTCACCAGTGGATAAAGTTTTGGTAACAGTTTAATTTCTGTAATACTTTTTTAATTTGAATTCAGTTATTGAATTTAGCAGGAGGCCATCACCTTCTTTACCTTCTATAAGACAAGAGTATACAATAATAGCTCCATATGCATTTCTGTGAAAATGTTAAATGCAATAATTTGATTATATTCTTGTGAAGTTTCATTTTCAATTATGTGATATTATTATACTGGTGCATACTTTGTGGGCCCTTTTTTACTTTTTATCTTGCATTATTTGTATCTTTGTCTGTTTGCACCAAGACAAAATTTATTGATTTTGTATGAAACTCCTTTACAGTTTTTTTTAAGCTCTTTAACTATTATTTTTAATTTTGCAAAATAAAAAAATAAAAGGTTCGGAGCAGGAGGATCAACAATTATCCAGATATTCACTTTAAGACAAATAGCAGAGAAACAGTGTAAATATAACAAACTAATGATCATTGTGTTTGTAAACTTCAAGAGAGCATACAGTAACATACACAGAAATGGACTCCAAAATATACTAAAAAAAATTTGAAATACCACAGAAACTGATTAATTTTATTGAAATGGGCATTGAGGAAGTGGAGAGGGGGATCGTGCTGGTTAACAGAATGAAGTGCTGATGCCCATTCAGCATTAATACAGGTCTAAGAAAGAGAGATGCACTGACAAAAATATTTTTTAACATAATCTTTGAAAAGAAAATTAAAGAGAGTATACAAAAGAGATGGGAGGAGGCATACAGATCTTAGATACACAGACGATAATATAATCACTGGGAAGAGCGAGGATGATATCATCACAATGAAAATGCAAGAAATTGTAGTGAAGTAAGACTTAAGCAACACTAAACAGAATTCCTAAACATGGAAAAGAGCAATGGGTGGAAAGAACATATTGGAGAAGTTAGTGAATACAAGCAAATGACATGCTGCAAATATCTGGACACAACCATGTTAAAACAAGAATGCAGGAAGAAATTTGAGCAGGAATCCTGCCAATGAACAGAACTTCCATACTCTCTAGAAACTGTTTCCATCTATAATTCTGTCACAGAAAGTAAAAGAAAAGAGATACAACCAGATCATTAGATCAGTAGTAATGTATAGATTGGAAGCCTAGAGTGCACCACAAAAGCAGATGAGATAAAATGAAGATACAAAATTTAAAACTTTTTGGCGCTGCCATTAGAATCCATATCATTTGGTGCAATACAATTCATTATACGACAGTTCAGTTCATGATAGTTCAGTGTATGAGACAATATGGTGGCTGACATTTTTCTGAATATGACAGTTTTGCAAATGTCATTCACTGAATTCTATGCAAGAAATCAGTGTATAACAAAGCAAGATTTTAGGGTAACTAAGAGTAATAACAGGGACATATATACTTGCATATACACCAATGGTAGGAGAATAGTAAATAAATTTAATTAATTTGTAGTGCTGATCAAGACATGAAAGGTGGATATTGTTGGGTTATCAAAGACATGGTTTCACACACATATAAGCAGACAGGAAGGTAGGAGAGGTTATGCTGTTAGTTAAGAAACATATAAAATCTAAGGAAGTACATCCAGTTGACATAGGTAGTGAAATGTTGAGTCAGTTTGGTGTGACATAAGCACTGGGAAAGAAAAAATGAGAGAAGTGTGTTATAGGCCTAATGACTCTGATGGGTACAACGAACAGTTGTACAGAGAAATAGAGTGGACCATTAAATCAGAATGTCTTATAATGGAGGATTTTAACTTCCCAGATATTGACTGGAACTTGTGGTTTCAATAATTACTTTTTACAGCAGCAGTATGTTCAAGAGGCAACCAGAAGGAGTAATACCCTTGATCTGATTATCAGCAGTGATTATTCATGAATTAAGAATTTGCAAATAAAGGGAACCACTAGGTGGCAATGACCACAGTGTACTGATGTGGGATTTACTTAAAGATGTAACTACTATCAGGAGTAAAGGGAGGGGTTTTTGTAAAGGTGGCATCAGTGGTCACAGATAGTTTTTAAATTCTGTACAGTGGGATCAGCTGATGATGTTACCAACAGTAAATTCTCAATGGGAAGCATTCAAGGAATTAATCTTGGAAGCTACTATGCTTTTCATACCAATTAAGAAATACTGTTCAAGGTTTAGGCCTAAATGGATCTTAGATGAACTAATGAGATGTGTCAGAGAAGAAAAATATATGGGATGCATATAAATTATCAGGTGACTCAGAAGCCTATGGTTGATATAAACTAGTCTGTAATCAAGTCACAAAAGTGTTTAGGGAAGCGAAGGCAGATTACGAGAAATCCTTGGCAAAGGATGCAAAGAAAAACAGCAAAGACTTTACTTATATAAACTCTGGAAGGAAGGGTAAGAATCAGATTGTGTTTTGGGGTTCCTTGAAGTGCTAGTAGCATCAGCAAAGGGACATGATGCAAGAAAGCAAGCTTATATTGCATCAGCCAAAAAAAAACCTTTATTTCACCCATCCACTCACTCCAAATGTTTGTCAAGTTCTGCCTTGAATCTATTTAAGCTATCAACTTCTAGAACGACAGATGGAAGTTTGTTCCAGCAATCAACCACCTGCTGGCTAAAGGCAAACTTCCGCACATCTATCCTACAACTGTCTTTCCTCAATTTAAAGTTATGCCCTTTCAGGCGATTATTCTCAGCAAGAGGAAGAATCCCATCGGCATTGAGCATGCTCAAACCATTCAAGGCTTTATACACCTCAATCAGATCACCTCACAGGCGCCTATTCTCTAGACACTATAATTTGCAAAAATTAAGCCTTTCTTCATAAGAGCAACCTTTGTTCCATTTGTTAATCTTGTTACCCTTCTCTGTACTCATTCCAACAGCTCTACATCCTTCTTAAAATGAGGCCTCCAGACCTGTATACAGTACTCAAGGTATGGCCTGAGTACTGTATACAGGTCTGGAGGCCTCATTTTAAGAAGGATGTAGAGCTGTTGGAATGAGTTATGCAAGGGGATAATCACCTCCTTATCCCTGCTAGAAAAATTCCTGTGTATCATTGACAAGACACCAAGAGCTACTCTTGCAGACTGTCTGCACTGCTCAGAAAACTTCATATCTGCCTGCACAATTACCCCCAGGTCCTTTTCATTCCCTACAACTGTCAGTGTAGTACCACAGAGTTGATACGTTACTCTGGGGTTACCGCTTACCATAAGTAGTACTTTACATTTGTCAATGTTAAACTTCATTTGCCACCTCTCAGCCCGTCTGCTCAACTTTACTAGGTCCTGTTGCAGCAGCGTACTGTCATTAGTATCATTAACTACCCTGCCAACCTTCGTATCATCTGCAAGCTTGGACATTAAGCCTGATATACCATCATCAATATCATTTATAAATATAGAAAACAACAATGGACACAACACTGGACCCTGAGGGACTCCACTAATAACATTAGTCCACGAAAAGCAGTGCCCATTGATTACCACTGTCTGTCTTCTCCCACTCAACCATCCCTTTATCCATTGCCTCCAATGCCACACTGCTCCAATTTGTGCAGCAGCTCCATGTGCAACAGTATCAAAGGCCTTTCTAAGATCCAAATTTATGATATCAAAGTTATTCTTTGCAATCAGATTGGTCTGACAAGACTTCCCCTTAACAAATGCATGCTGTGTCCTAGCTATAACTGAAGTCTCGTCTAGATGATCCTGCAATGCTTCTTTAACCATTGCCTCCATTAATTTCCCTGGAACAGAAGTTAAACTTTTTTTTTGGTAGTTGTTGGCGCATAGGCTTCTGTGGCCATAATGCACCTCCCAAGGTTTTTGCAGTACTTTGATCCAAGCCCGAGGCGGGAATCGAACCCGCGACCTTTGGGTTGCTAGGCAGGCACTTTACCCACCCGGCTAGCCCGGTCGGCAGAAGTTAAACTAACAGGTCTATAATTACCTGCCTCCCCCTTTGATCCTCCTTTGTGGATTGGGGTCACAGTTACATTTCACGTCTCCAGTCCATGGGTACCTCCCCTGAGTTCAGGGAAGCTCTCATAATTATGGCTAATGGTTTGCTTACTTCCTTTGCTATCTCCTTTAATATAACTGGATAGATTCCATCCACCCCAGGTGCCTTTGTTATGTTTGTCTTCAACAATTTCTCCTCCACTTTACTTTCAGTTTTTACAAGATTATCTTGCTTACTGACAGAGTTTAATACACCTCTGGCATTCCCCTTCCTGAATAACTCCTCGTGTGAATGTAGTGACAAAATATTCATTTAGTTTGTTAGCTAGCTGAGCAGGATCATTAACAGTTGAACCATTGATATCAACTAGAGTTTACATAAGTAAAGAACTCTTTGCTGTTTTTCTTTGCATCCTTTGCCAAAGAGTTCTCGTAATCTGCCTAACCGCCTTTGTGACTTGGTTACAGACCAGCTTATATCTATTGTAGGCTTCTGTGTCACCTGTTATTTTATATGTATCCCATGCATTTTTCTTCTCTGTCACATGTCTAATTAGTTCATCTGACATCCATTTAGGCCTAAATCTTGAACAATATTTCTTAGTTGGTATGAAAAGCCTAGTAGCTTCAAAGAATAATTCTTTGAATGCTTCCCATTTTGAATTTGCTGTTGGCAACATCTTCAGTTGGTTCCACCGTATAGAATTTAAATACTGTCTGTGACCACCGTAGTCACCTTTACGAAAGCAAAAACCCTTCCCTTTACACTTGATGGTAGTTAGTTACCTCTTTGAGTAAATCCTACTTCAGCACACTGTGATCACTGCCACCTAGTGGTTCCTTTATCTGCAGATTCTTAATGCATGAAGAATCACTACTGATAATGAGATCAAGAGTATTACTCCCTCTAGTTGCCTCCTGAACATGCTGCTGTACATAAAAACAATCATCCAATAAATCCACAAAAGCCTTGCTAGCGTGTGAGTGACCAACCCACAAATTCCAGTCAATCTCTGGGAAATTAAAATCCCCCATTATAAGACACTCTGATTTACTGTCCCACTCTTTTTCTCTGCACAATTACTCTTTATACCCATCAGATTCATTTGGCCTATAACACACACCTACTCTCATTTTTCCTTTCCCAGTGCTTAGGTCACACCAAACAGACTCAACATTGCATTGTCCACCAACATCAATTGGATGCTCTTCCTTAGATTTTGTGTGTTTCTTAACTAATAGCATAACCCCTCCTCGCTTTCTGTCCTGTCTATCCTTTCTGTAAACATTGTAATCCCCAAATTCCAGTTCTGCACTGCTTATGTCTGTGTGACACCATGTCTCTGATATCCCAACAATATCTGCCTTTGATGTCTTGACTAGCACTTGAAGCTCATCGAATTTATTAACTATACTCCTAGCATTGGTGTACATGCAAGTATATATGCACCTGTTTCTACTCTTAGTTACCCTAACACAGTCCATGCATTTACTTGTTCCACTACGACTCCCAGCAGTCCTGGAAATCCCCATTGCCTTGCTCTCCAGGCTGCTTCTCAATTGCATTTCAATAAAAGCAGTGCAAGAATCACTTTTACCTCTACCAGCAGCTACTGTTAATTTATTAGTCTGTGTATCCCCCCCCCCAAGCTAGCAGTTTTCTGACCCACTTAACTTTGCCTCGATAGCATCAGCAGATATTGTTGCACCCTTTCTTTTTAAATGTATCCCATCCCTATAGAAGCAGTCTCTCCTGTTAACAAGCACAAAAAAGGTTGAAATAAATTCTACCCCTTGAGCCTTGCACAATCTCTCCAGGGTCGAATTGATCAACAAGGCTCTCATCATATACTCCCTCCTATCGTGTCTGGGCAGAATTGCAGACACTTTCAAATTCAATCCTAACTTACAGCTTTTTTTCAGCATTGACTTATACTTGTTAAGTAATTCCACCGGTCTTCTACTCTTAATATCATTAGTGCCAACGTGTTCAACAGTATCACCCTTTGTGCCCTTAAAAGATGATATCTGCTCTACAACATCATCAACCTTTGCCCCTGGCAGACATATCCTGGTCCTGTTCCATCTATCTTTTTTGCACAATATGTTCCTCATTTTCCTGGCAATAGAGCCACCTACAACAACTAGTTCCTTTGGGAACAGTGCATTCTGCCTTGGGGGTTGCCGCTGTATTGCTTTGATGTCCAAGTGCAGCTCTGGCATTGATGTGGGCAGCTGAAAATTATGATGGATCCCTCAATTTAAATCCTATGAGGGCATCTACTCTGTCCTTCAAGCTCTCATATAAGCCCATAACAATGCCGAGTTGGTGCCTGATTTCATCACACTCCTTACATCGCGCGCGCGCACACAAAGACATCCCTTGGCAATATCGTGTCCCATTCCTGATTGTTCCACAAATATCAAACAAGCCGTAGATTTCAATAGACTGTTATTCATAGGACAGCCCACCCCCCAGTTCTCCCCTGAGCCACAGCACTTTTATTAATGCTTCTCTGGTCTGAGTCATGATTTCTATTCAAGTTCAATAAAATTCCAGTATAACCCTAAACTTATATCCCAATGCAGTTATAACAATATATATATGTATTTCGGTATCAAATATTATCTACGAGTTATGTTATATGACTTTCTTATCCCCCTGTCAACGTTTATGTATTAATTTATGATGTTACGTTTGTAAAAACTAGGTCACTATATTTATTTAGTTTAAAAAGTACAATTCAATTGACAATGAAATTTAATAAGATTAATAAATTTGATTGATTTAATGATACTACTATACTCACTATCTAGTTTTCCGTTAAACCTTACACTATCTAGTTGCACATGTATCGTATAACAATGGCGGCAAGTTACAAACGGTTAATCTATGGACACGAGGTATTATTTACTTTCCAAATCACGCTATCTAAATTCAAAATGAACCACGGAGCTTGACTAGGTCTATAAGTTATATGACTAGGTCTATAAACTTACAGAAAATAATTTAATCTAACAATTACGTCAATAAAGCGGCTAAATATAATTAAAAACTTAGCGTTCATGGGAGCTGCAAAACTTATCCAACACGTGGATTTGATACACTTACCGATACTAAGTAATAACCTACAAAATCTCTATCTAAATTCAAATTAAACTAAAGTATTGTTACTAGGAATATAAAGCAACTCTAAAAAATAAATTAATATGCCAATTTAAGCAAAAACTTCTCTATTAGCTGGAGCCGTAAAAACTTCGCCTGTTCACATGTACTCTCGCACCCAATATGGTTGAAGGTTGGGAGGCAGAAGAAATTTATTGATACAAGCAACATTTACGTACCAGAATACCAGACAATCCTAACAATTTAAAACTTCTGATGTGAGTGGTTGATCAAATTGTGTCAGTGAAATTATTCTTATAGGGATGAAATTCTTTATTCCATGTTACACCTTAGAATCTCATCCTTTAGCTGAACCGTGGTTTTCCTATAGGTTTGTCGAGAACTATTCAAGATAAGAACCTTGCATATTGCATTTGGCTTGCATACAAATCTCCAGGTTCATTTTCTGTTTACGCTAAAAATCGCCACAATTGTAAAGCAGTTATTAATCAACCCAAACGATATTTTGAACAGGCTAACAATAGAAAAGTTGCATCCTGTCCAAAACAATTGTCAAGCATCCTGGTCTTTTGCAAGGCTGTTGGCCACAACCTTTGCCCATCTGTAGTCCCACCTGTCTTAAAACCTGATGGTTCTGTTGCCACCCAGGTAAAGATTAAGCCAACTAGCATCCTACTTTTCTTCAACTCTTGTATTGATGATCTTGGTAAACTACCTCCTACTATTCCCAGTACATTCCACTCAATGCCTCCTGTCAAAAGGATGTCAGAAGAATTTTGAACAATCTTGATGCCAAGAAAGCTTCAAGTCCTTATAGTATATTTCCACTTGTTGTGAAAACCTGTGATACTGAGTTTATTGCTGGTCTGTGGAACCTTTGTTACAATTTTTTATTCCACTGGTGTTTTTCCTTCTGCTTGGAAATTTGCTTATATCCAAACAGACCTAGAAAAAAAGTGACAAATCCCTCCCATCCCATTATCATCCCATTGCACTTACAACTTCTCTTTATAAAGTAATGGAGACATCCATTAACTGCATAACTAAAACTCCTAAACCTAATCTACCATCAATTCACCAATATGGATTCCATATTGTACCTTGTATTTGTCAGTGTTAAACTTCAGTTGCCATTTTTCAGCCCATCTGCCTAATGATCACATTGGTATTCTTTTCAGAACTATAATATAATGATGTGAGGTATATTAGGGTTGTACTGTATTCAATAGGGATGTTATTTGTCATAAAATATGTCTCTCACATTTTCTTGTTATCTCCAGAAAAGAATTTTAAAAAATAATTTTAAACCTTATGAAGGAATAAAAATATATGGATCATCCATATATTTTTGAGGGTTTTTTTGTTTTTTTTTGTTTTTTACTCACTTTTCACTCTCAGTTTCGTTTGTTTTATTTATTTAATAATATTATTATTTAATAGCTGGTAACTGGTAAAAATTCTTCACCATGATAACAGTATCAGTCACACAGCTGACTTTCTGTGAGTAAACAACCACCTCAAATCAAAATTAACAAGTCACATACCAGTGAAAAATTTTTAAATGGCCTAAAGGGGTGATATTTTGCATAGTATCACAGAAGTTGGAAAGTTTCAACTCTGAATTCAACTCTGGCAGTAAACTAGATAATCTTGTAATAACTGAGAGTAAAGTGGAGGAGAAATTGTTGAAGTTAAACACAAGAAAGGCACCTGGGGTGGATGGGATCTATCCAGTTATATTAAAGGAGGCAGCAAAGGAAGTAAGCAAACCCTTAGCCATAATTATGAGAGCTTCCTTGGACTCAGGGGAAGTACCCATAGACTGGAGATGTGCAAATGCAACCCCAATTCACAAAGGAGGATCAGAGGCTGATACAAGTAATTATAGACCTGTGAGTTTAACTTCTGTTCCAGGAAAATTAATGGAGGCACTGGTTAAAGATGCACTGCAGGATCATCTAGACAAGACTTCAGTTATAGCTCGGACACAGCATGGGTTTGTTAAGGGGAAGTCTTGCCTGACCAATTTGATTGGATACTATGATGCAGTCACAAAAGAACTGGATGCAGGGAATAACTTTGATATTATATACTTGGATCTTAGAAAGGCTTTTGATACTGTTGCACATGGAAGACTGCTGCACAAATTGGAGCAGTGTGGCATTGGAGGCAAATTGCTGCTATGGATAATGGGGTGGTTGAGGGGGAGAAGACAGAGAGTGGTAATCAATGGACACTGCTCATCGTGGACTAATGTTATTACTAGAATCCCTCAAGGTTCAGTGTTGGGTCGATTATTGTTTTCTGTATTTATAAATAATATTGATGATGGTATATCAAGCTTAATGTCCAAGTTTGCAGACGATACAAAGGTTGGCAGGGTTGTCAAGGACACTATTGAATGTAATTACTACATCAATAAATAAAAAGAAATGTCATTTATCGAATAAGCATTGCAGCCATTAATTTATGAAAAATAATTGTCAGTCTACCATGTTCTGATAGTCAGGTGGGCAGGTAACACTAGAGCTGCATCGCATAATTGGATTATAAAATAAAAAAAGAAACAAATTTTCTCAAACCTTCTGGATTTCAGGATTCTGAATATTGAGCCCCATACTGTACTTGTCACCCAGTTGGAGAGGTCTGGATTCATTCTGTCAATGACTGGAGTAAGTCTCAGGTGCCGGGTTTTCCCTGTCAGTTATGCTGGGATTTTTCAACTTGCACAACATAAAATGCAATCCATGGACACACACACACGCAATGTAGTCCAAGACATTAAGGATTCTAATGTACCAATAACAATAAGTGCACCTTGTTTAATAGGTTTTTTTCCCCTTATCCAAATATGACATTTGATAGGATACTCAAACTTCAAAAAGCATATTATTGTAATGTAATGTTGTGACAGTATTAATCCACTAAATATACCAATGAGTGCATGTTAATATTTCTTATGATATCACTTTAGTTGAAAATGTATTGGGTCAATTTCTTTAAACAGTATACAGTAATTTGAATCAAATAAACTGTATTGACAGGCCAGAACAAGGTATACTTTGTTCCTGGAATGGTAGGACCATTCTTGGAGATGACATTAATTCCAGAACCTGAACTTCGAAAAGCCACAATTCCCATATTCTTTGATATGATGCTCTGTGAATTTTATTCTCCCAAAGTACAATCACCACCACAGTATGAGAGTTCTGTCAAAGAAAAGAACGGAAATTTCTACGAGGTGAGTTTAGTCAATTTTAATTTTTTATTTTTGACTAATATATGAAAGATCTAAAGTATTTTACATTTAAACATTCTTGAAAATAATTTATGTAATTAATAAAATTGTGTTTTTGTAACTCTTACTTCAGTTTAAGAGTTAAAGAAAATAGTGAAAGTTCTGTTATATTACTTAAATCATTGTTTCCCAAACTTGGGTCATTTACATACCACCTTCATGATTTTTACCATATCTGTGTACTACCTGTACACATAATTCTGTTTTTTTATATGCTTATTTTTTCTTTAAATGAAATCACTTTAATACAGGAAAATGAAACATGAACAAAACATTAAAATTAAAAATAATATATGTGTAATTAATTGATGTAGAACATCAATTTACAAAAATGATACATGATATCTTTTTAGATAAGTTCCTCGATAAGAAGACAAACTATTTATAGCTCAATGTCTCTTTGTTTAAGACAAAGATGAGGTTCTATATCAATAAAATTATTCTGTTTTTTTGTTTTATTGTTAATCAACACTGAGAATCCCAACTCACATATGCTTGTAATTAGAAATGGCAAACAATATTTAAATGCTTTCTGATGATCCTTATGTACTTTGATGTAAAAACTAGATCGTAGGTATAGCGTAGCTTAATTATCAGCACTCACCTCATAGTAATCCGTTTGGTTTGATGAAACTTATAACAGGTACATAGTAGTTATAAAACTTTTAAATTCCGATTAGTAGCTATTTGTAACTTAAAGTAATTATGAATTTTAAAAAAAATTAAAAATTTACTAAATTATGAGCTTTAAAAAATGTTAAAATTTGCCTAAGAAAGGAAAGTGCACATTCCATTTTATTAAAATCATATTAAAATCATGTATTAAAATAAAATGAGATAAAAGCTAATAGCCACGCATGAGCGACTTTCGAAACCATCCTCAGTTAGTTATAATGGGAAGAGAAGAACGATGAATTATGTTATATACTGGTTAAGTTCCCGAAATGCATTTCAGTGCACGTGGAAACTTTATACATGCTGAATTCCAAATAGGGGAGAAGTTGATTGGAACCATCATGTTTAATATATTGAACGATGTGGTCCGGACGGTCTGTGACAGCCAAATCTTCTGCTTGCACCTTCACAATGGTGGGACTGTTAGTAATCCTGGGTTACACCCAGGATTACTAACAGTCCCACAATTCTTCTTTTGTTTTTATTTATTTATTTATTTTATTTATTTTTTTTTTTTTTTTGTGCACTAGGGCTGCTACAGCACTTTCTTTGATGTTATCCACTGTAGCAAAACAGCACTCCCAAAGCCCCCAATTTCCATTTGGGGGACAGTCAGGAGTCAGGCAGTGCAAAGTCTGGTAAATAGTGAGGCTGCTGCCTAACAGTGATTTTTTTTTTTTTTTTTTTTTTGCAGCCAAGAACTGGTAAATTGCCGTAACTTTGTGACTGGGTGCATTGTCATGGTGCATAGTGTTAGGGTCAGGTGCCACCTGTGGTTGCCCACAACCACACCGTATTGGGTTCTGTTGTAGTGTTCTGGAATTTGGCTGCAGGAGCCCCTGGTGGGACCCCACATTGCCCGCACACACTGGTAGGAGGTAGCCGGGCAGCCTATTATTCTCTGCCTGGGTCACCTGAGCTTCTTGGACAAAGACAAAAAAAAATTGAAGTTAGAGTGTGGGAAGCAAAGCAGTCTAGAAAGGGAGGGAAATTAAGATGTATCGGGGATGTAGAGGAATGCATCCCAAAAGAAGATGGAGAGTACTCCTTCAGGCGAGTTGGCTATGGGGATAGGGAAACAGAATGGACCAGACTAGTTTTCCTAGTCCTGACCACCAATTGGCAAGCAGGCTAGTGGCACATCATTAGGTGAGAAGTTGTTGTTGATGGTTTTGAGGAAAGGCTCTTCTCTTCTTGAATAGTTCATGGGCAAAGTGCAGGAAGACTTTATATTCTTAATTGCTATCCAGGAGATAAAGTTCCTGATCCTTTGGGAGGAAGGTCTGTCTTGTATTCATTTGATTTTGTAGATCTTCATAGAGAAGACAGTCATGCATCAGATGTGACCAGATCTCCAGAGCCCCACAAAGGAATTATGGATCCTTGGTGATTCCTAAGGATGTGAGTTTGGCTTTGATGAATCCATGTCTCTGAAGGAATGTTGTATGGGAGAAAACCATGTTGGAGATTTCCCAAGCCTGCTGCAAGTGGAAGATGAGTCATCTCTTCTCTGGTTTTGGATTGTTGGCAAGGTATGTGGTAAAGTTCATGAAGGTGACTGATGTACCCTCAGATAGATGGTAAAGGAGCCCACATCGGACCTCCAGGTCCAGCGGGAGGGTGCCAGCCAGCAACTGCAGTGCATGTATGCTCACTGTACAGCAGGCCCATGTGATGCTGAGCAGGATAGATCTCTGGATGGTATCTAGCTTTTTCGTGATGGTTACGAGAGCAGCTTCATGCTATCAAATGCCCAAGGCGTAGGTTATTGCCAGTAGGAAGATTGCACTGTAGAAGAGCAAGAGTGTGAGGCCTCAATCCCTGCACTTACAGTGGCGGACAATAAAAACTGCACCACCTTAAAAAAAAGTAGCATATAAGATATTGTTTGATTACAGTAATTTTGTTTGTCTGAAGCAAAGGTAGGCTTCTATTGCATCGGACAGTAATTGCAAGGTATTGCATCAGCCGTTTGTGGAGGTGTAAGCGTGGATCCTGTTTTGTGGAGGTGTAAGCATGGATCCATATGTTCAGTTGACACCAAGAAAAAAAAGTGTAGCTGTCCCAGGAAGGGCTTTCTGTGTGTGCTATCGCTGATAAAATAGGCTGCCACCAGTCAACAGTATTCCGGGTGTTGAAATTAAAGCGTGAAACCGGTGATGTGAAGAGAAGACCTGGATCAGGCCATAAGAGAGTGACTACGCCTTCCCAAGATCGATATTTGAAATGACTATGCCTTTGTAATCGCCATGCTCGTGCTCCTGATCTGAAACTTTGAGATGGCTCTGGTGTTCAAACAAGTGTACGAACTATCCAAAGATGGGTTTGGAATATGGTCTGCATGCCTATCGGCTCAAGAAGAAGCCTTTGTTGACCCAACAAATGAGAAAGACTTGCTTGGGCTAAATCGCATGTTTCATGGACAAAAGAGCAATGGGGGACCATTATCTTTTCTGATGAATCGAAATTCAACCTGCATGGCTCGAAGCCGACTGGGCTAGCCGGGTGGGTAAAGTGCCTGCCTGGCAACCCAAAGGTCGCGGGTTCGAATCCCGCCTTGGGCTTGGATCAAAGTACTGCAAAAACCTTGGGAGATGCACTATGGCCACAGAAGCCGATGCGCCAACAACTACAAAAAAAAAAAAAAAAATGGCTTGAATGGAATGGGATGCGATATCAGAAGACGAAAATTGGAGGCATACTATCCTGACTGCGTAACACCGACTGTAAAGTTCCCCGCTGGTCAGATGGTCTGGAGATGCATAACAATCAAAGGGGTGGGATGAATTAAGTTTATTAACGGAACGGTGAATGCAGAAACCTACACTGCTATCTTGGAGGAGTGCCTGAAATCTGTTATTAGGGATCACCACACAGACATCCAAAACTGCATTTTACAAAAGGACTCCTTGCCACACAGCAAAATTGGTAAGTTTTATGCTATTTAGATTTAATGATGAGTTTTGTCTTCTTGTCTCACAAGGCTTAAAACATACACCAATGTTTTCCCTTGTTTTTCTCCCTTAAGGAGGAGATATGCAGTCATGCCTCAGAAATGCTGGCATTACATCGTTGATCTGACCCAGCAACAGTTCAGATTTGAACCCTATTGAAAATTGTTGGTACATAATGTCATCTAAAATTGCTCAGAAAAAGCCAAAAAGTAAGATTCAGCTGCAGGAGAGCATTGTAAGGGTGTGGTACCGTGAAACTAGGCAACCATATATCCAGAAGTTGATTAACTCTGTGCCAGATCATTGCAGGGCTGCGGATTCCAGGGCTCAGCTCGATAGCCAAGCAAACAGGGCGCTACTGCTGCAGGAATGGGCTAACCTCCGGTTTTCCCCAGCCTAAACAAGTTCCGTTCTCTTAAAAGAAACACTCAATTCTAGTTCGAGGAGGAACAACAAAATATTGAGGAGTTAATTTGCTGATTTATAGTACATAATACCTATTACTTTAACTTGTCATTTCAGTTTGTACACGTAAATGCAATAAAATGTATGTTTAATTGTCATGATTGCCATTTGCATGATTTCTCTTATTTCCATTAATTACTCATTTTACCCTTTGGGAAGATATTTACGACAAATAGGTATATCAGGTGGAGTCTTTTTATTGAATTTCATTCACAGAGATGTATATCCCATCCAACAAATGCATTTTGAACACTTCTGCAACCCACATTGCAGCACAAAACACATTATTTGCAAAATTCACAGGTGATGCAGTTTTTTTGTCCGCCACTGTAACTCTGGCTACCAAGGCGGTGTAGTTTCTAATTTTAGATTGCAGGTATTTCAGAGTAGGTGGGAAAGTGAGACTGGAATCCAGCACTATATGCGAAGGTATTTTAGCTCTGAGATGAGCCTGATTGTATTTCCATCAATCTTGATATGTGGGGGCTTCTCAGTTTGAGTGTTTCCTTTAGGAGAATGGAACTTGTCTTAGCTGGGGAAATCTGGAGGTTAGCCCATTCCTGCAGGAGTAGTAGCACCCTGTTTGCTTGGGTCTCGAGCTGAGCCCTAGAATTCACAGCCATGGCCAGAATCAAATCATCCACGTAGGCCTGAGATGTCATGTTGCCAAGATCAAGATTAAGGAATTCGTCGAGTACAATGTTCCACAGGAGCGGCCCCAGTACAGAGCTTTGGGGACAGCCCCTATGGACCAGATGAGTGACTCTCTGCCAAGTCATTTGAGCTTGGAGCTCGGGGGCTGCTTTTTTATTTTTCTTGGTACTCGCAGATTCGGGTCTAGTATTCTCAGCACAGCCGTGCAAATGGGGGGGGCATTGATTGCGTCACATCAGGGCCCCCAATCTATGGGGCCCAAATTTTTGAGGGAGCTATCAAAATCTCAATATAAATAAACTAGACCCCTTAACCCTGTTTGCATCCTGGCCCCCAAGTACCTTTGCATGTCCCTGATTCTCAGGCTCTTCATTCTTTTCAGATGGTCCCTGATTCACCTTGGTAAGCGACAGGGTGACGGCAAGCTGCCTGTCCACACAATCTAGTTCTTCTTCTGGCATATTGCATTGTCATGATGTGAGATCCAACCATTCTTCCATTTTTGAGGTCATCTCTCTCGTATTCTCATGCAAACAGGTCAAAATCTCAAAGTAGTAAGCAGCAGTAATGCTTCTCCTCCAGGCCAACTTATGGCACACTAAATTCTCATCATCAAAAAAATTATCAGCATGACTTTGGATTTTGTTGCTTGAGACTTCTTGGGGCATGGAGACATTTATGTGTATCTTTCAGATAATTCTACCTTGGTCTCAGGGTTGTAGGCAAACACCCAACTCTCATCCTAAGTTACCACTTTTCTTAAGAATCATGGATCCTGTGTATATTTTTCTAACAAATCACTTGCTATGGCTTTTCAGCAGTCCATTTGATCGTCTGACAGCAAGCGTGGAACAAACTTTGCACATGCACACACACACACACACACACACACACACACACACACACACACACACACACACACACACACACACACACACATGCATTGCATCTCTAAGTCATTCATCAGGATTTTGTGTACTGAGCTTACAAACAGTCCAACTTCCTGTGCAATCTCAAAAACAGCCATTTCCCTATCATTTTGCACAAAATGATATGCAAATGACATTCCTTTACTTTCTTGACATTTTTGTCATTTCGTAACATCAAAGGGCATCCACTGCAAGGTTCATCTTTATATGTTTCCTGTCCATTTTTAAACTGATTAAATCACTTGTAAACTACTGTTTTCTTCAAAGCAGTATCATCAGGGCATTGGAGTTGTGGAGGTGAACAGACACTGGATTTTCTGCTGCTGAAAACGGATAAGTAGTATTAATATCTTTACCATATTCTTCGTTATTAACATATTAAATTGTGTTCTACAAAGGTATTAAATAGGCTTAGTAGCATCTGTTAGCTTAGCTAAGTATAGTGTTGTCAATTAATCAGTAAGATTTATCAATCTTATTAAATATCATTTTTTTAAGTAATTTGTATTTAAACAGAAATCATGAACCAGACTAGAGCTGCGAAGCAACATGCACAGATTTGTGGGAATGCTGTGGCTCGGGAGAGAAACAAAGGGGGTGATTCTCCAATGCATCAGTCTCAAAAAATGTGCAAAGTGTGAAATGTTTGCGAACTTTCTGGAACAGGATGATCTAGCCAAGGAGGATGTCTTGTATATGCTAGATGTCTAGAGTGCCAAGAAATTAGGCACCAACTCGGCGTTCTGATAGGCTTCTATGAGAGTTTCAGGTGTAGGGTAGATCCCCTCGAAGAAATTAATATGAAGGGCACATCAAGCTCTCGGCACCAGAGCTCACTCCTGTGCATCAGGCAAAACAGTGGCAATCTCCAATGCATAATGCACTGGTCCCACAGGAACTACTTATCGTTGGTAACTATATTGTCAGGGAGATGGGGAATATATTATGCAAAAAGGATAGGTGGAACAGGACCAGGGTATGTCTGCCAGGGTTAAAAGTTGATGACATTGTACTGCAGATATTATCTTTTCAGGGCAAAAAAGGTGATATTATTGTATATGTTGGCACTAATGTCATTAAGAGAAAGACATCTGCAGATTTACTTAACAAGTACAGGTCAGTGTTGAAAAAAAGGTGCCAGTTAGAGTTAAATATGAAAGTGTCTGCAGTTCTGCCCAAACATAATAGGAGAGAGTATATGATGACATTCTTTTATGTCATCATATACTGTCAATTAAATTGGACCTGGAGAGATTGTGCAAGGCTCTTGGGGTAGAATTTTTTTTAGTTCTCTATGCTTGTCAACAGGAGAGACTGCTTCTACAGGGATGGGGTACACTTAAATATTTGCTGATGCTATCGAGGCAGTGTTAGATGGGTTGGAAAAGTGCTAGCTTGGGGGGATTCACAGACTAAAAGATTAATAGTCGCCACAGGCAGAGACAAAAGTGATTCTTGCACTGCTTCTATTAGAATGAACAGCAGCCTGGAAAGCAAGCTGCTGGAGATTTCCAGGACTTCTGGGAGTCATCGTGGAACAAGTAAATAAATTGGCTGTGTTAAGGTAACTAAGAATAGGAACAGGTGCATGTACACCAATGCTAGAAGTATAGTTAATAAAATTGATGAAATTGATGGAGAGCAAGCTGCTGGGGATTTCCAGGACTTCTGGGAGTCATCATGGAACAAGAAAATACATGGGCTGTGTTAGGGCAACTAAGAGTAGGAACAGGTGCATGTATACTTGCATGTACACCAATGCTAGAAGTATAGTTAATAAATTTAATGAATTTGAAGCTGTTCAAGACATTAAATGTGGATATTGTTGGGATATTAGAAACATGGTGTCACACATATATAAGCAGTGCTGAATTGGAATTTGGGGAGTACAATGTGTACAGAAAGGATAAACAGGACAGGAAGAGAGGAAGGATTATGCTGTTAGTTAAGAAATACATAAAATCTAAGGAAGTGCATTCAATTGATATTGGGTGGACAATGCAATGTTGAGTAAGTATGGTGTGACGTAAGCACTGGGAAAGGGAAAATGAGAGTAGGTGTATGTTATATGCCTAATAACTGATCAGTACAATTGTGCAGAGAAATAGTGGCCCAGTAAATCAGAATGTCTTATAAGGGGAGATTTTAATTTTTAAGATATTGACTGGAACTTGTGATTTGGGTCACTCGCACACTAGCAAGACTTTTGTGGATTTATTGGATGAGTGTTTTCTGCAGCAATATGTTCGAGAGGCAACCAGAGGGAGTAATACTCTTGATCCGATTATCAGTAGTGATTCTTCGTGCATTAAGAATCTGCAGATAAAGAAACCACTAGGTGGCAGTGATCACATGTTCTGATATGGATATACATAAAGAATTAACTACCATCAAGGGTAAAAGGAAGGGTTTTGCTTTCATAAAGGTGACTACAGTGGTCTTTAAATTCTATTAAATTCTTTACAGTGGGATCAACTGATGACAGATTTTAAATTCTAGACAGTGGGATCAACTGACGATGTTATCAACGGTGGATTCTAAATGGGGAGCCTTGAGGGACTTAATCTTGGAGGCTGCTAAGCTTTTCATACCAACTAAGAAATACTGTTCAAGTTAAGGCCAAAATGGATGTCAGATGAATTAATGAGGCTCGTGGCAGAGAAGAAAAATGCATGTGGTGCATATAAATTATCGGACCACACAGAAGCCTGTGGCAGATATAAGCTAGTCTCTAATCAAGTCACAAAGGAGGTTCGAAGGCAGATTACAAGAAATCTTTGGCAAAGGATGTAAAGAAAACAAGCAAAGAGTTCTTTACTTATGTAAACTCCAGAAGGAAAGGGATGAATCAGATTGATCCACTTAACATAGATGGTTTGACTATTGATGATCCTGCTCAGGTAGCTGAAAAACTGATTGAGTATTTTGCATCTATATTCACACATGAGGAGTTATTGATGGAGGGGAATGCCAGAAGTGTATTAAACTCTAACAGGGAGCTAAGTAATTTTGTAATAACTGAGAGCAAAGTGGATGAGAAATTGTTGAAGTTAAACATAAGGAAAGTACCTGGGGTGGATGGGATCAATCCAATTATATTAAAGGAGGCAACAAAGGAAATAAGCAAAACCCTTAGCCATAATTATGAGAGCTTCCTTTGGACTCAGGGGAGGGCCCCATGGGTTGGAGGTGTGCAAATGTATTCACAATTCACAAAGGTGGTTCAAAGGGTACTCAAGTAACTGTAGACCTGTTAGTTTAACTTGTATTCCAGATAAAATAATGGAGTCACTTAAAGAAGCATTGCAGGATCATCACGACAAGACTGCAGTAAGAGTTAATACACAGCATGAGTTTGTTAAAGGGAGGTCTTGTCTGACCAGTTTGATTGGATACTGTGATGTGGTCACAAAGGAACTGGATGCAAAAAAATAATTTTGATATCATATACTTGGATTTCAGGAAAGCTTTTGATACTGTTGCACATGGAAGACTGCTGTACAAATTGGAGAGGTTTGGCATTAAGGGCAAATTACTACAAAGGATAAAGGGATGGTTGAGTGGGAGATAACAGAGAGTGGTAATGAATGGACCTGCTTTACGTGGACTATTGTTATTAGTGGAGT
This sequence comes from Mastigoproctus giganteus, assembly GCF_048544385.1. Classification (NCBI taxonomy): domain Eukaryota; kingdom Metazoa; phylum Arthropoda; class Arachnida; order Uropygi; family Thelyphonidae; genus Mastigoproctus; species Mastigoproctus giganteus. The sequence goes on from NC_143579.1 coordinate 115,242,980, forward strand.
TCCCCATGGTTAGGTGCTGTGCCCATTATTGTTTTGTGTATTCATCAGTGATATCGATGAAAGTATATCAGGCTTAATGTCCAAGTTTGCAGATGATACAGAGTTTGGCAGGGTTGTTAACGACAGTAAAGACAGTATACTACTGCAACGGGATCTAGATAAATTGGGCAAATAGGCTGAGAAGTGGCAACTGAAGTTTAGCATTGACAAATGCAAAGTACTGTATATGGGTAGCAGTAACCCAAGAGAAATGTACCAACTGTAGCCTTTTATATTTATATCAGATAATTTTTATTTATATGGCAGTAAGATGTAGCTATGAACATAGCTGTATCAAACATGGGACCTTTTCACCTTTCGCTTGTATTTAGCTGTGGGAGCATCCTTTTTCACCATCCAATAATAGTCATCTACCATGCGGCACTCCATTTGCTTTTGTATCTTTGTTCCATCACTGCAATGCCTTGATGGAAGTGCTCTCCATGTTCGTCTCTGACAGCACCACAGTTTGGCGGGAAGAAAACCAGGTGTGAGTGCTAGAAATGCATCTTCAATGACATGTTGCACCCCAGTTTTTCGTAAGAATTAATGAGATCTTCCTATAGTTGCCGGCTTTAACATTTCCAAAAAAACCAGTTGAAACATTTCAAAAGACTTTCCATAGTGATTTCTTACTATCACTAAGGACACATTGGAACTGTTCATCCTTGAAAGGTTTCCTGATTTGTGGACAATGAAAATGCTTGCTTTAATCTTTTCTGTACTAAGTCTTGGGAATTTCTCTTACAAGTATGTGAATGCAGGACTGTTCACTTCCAAAGCCTTAATGAAATTTTTCATTAGCCCAGTTTGATGTGGAGTGGTGGAAGCAAAACTGTATTTGGATCTACCAGAGGTTCATATGCTACCTTCATTCCAGGTGTTAATGATTTTTGTTGAGGCCGACTTCTCTTCTTGTAGTGCATATTCTTGGCACAACTATCCCACTTGTAGAGAAAGCAACAATACAGGCAGTTCCCGCTTTGTGAGTTCCCTGGTTTATGAGTTTTATTTTTTTTCAAGTATCAACAAAATCAAAAATATGAACGTTAATTGCAAAAAAAAGATTGTTAAACATTCATAAATACTGCATTTCTGACCACGCATATAGCTATACAATGCAGTGCATCTCACTTTACGATATTAATCTGTTCCAGAGACAATCGTATTGTGAAAATATCGCAATGTGAACCCAATAACACATTGTTTTTTGATAATTCGTTCCACGACCTCGGAAGTTAAAATTTTTGCTGTATAACTCTCTAAAAGTTCATTTTTATAGTGTAAATTGTATTAGTTACCAATTGAAATCATTAAAATGCACTACACTTTCATTGTTATCATATGTTCTGTTATAAAAACCAATTTTGAATGGCTTTGTGATATTTTTCTAGAGCGCATTTCTGGAGATCGTGACCATAAAACAATAAAATCAATTTGCACTTTGCAGTTTATTGGGCTTTCCTGTTATTGCATTTGCGAAAATACCGATAGCTGGAATTGTGTGGGGTATTTTATATTATTATGGTGAAATGTGTTTTCCCCTTTACTCAAATCTTCAATCGTATAAAAAACATAAATAAATTTTCAGAATATTCTCTTCATTCCTTTCTTTTTAAGCTTCATAAACTTATTACTCCACCCAAATCCTATGCCTATGCATGCTATTGAAATTTATAAAGAAAAGAGAAGATTATCTTGGAAACAAATGCCCCTTGAAGCATTTTTGAAAAAGACGACTCCTTGTGCAACAAAGCAATGAGTGTCGAGACAGTAATGAGTGATCAACAAGTGTGCATTTAGTGGATGATGATGATGAAGAATAACATTCTTTAACATTTGTAAGTCATAAATAATTTCTTTATTATTATAATTTGCTTGATTTTACATTTCATTGTTGAGAACGTAACCTATTTTTAACTTTATGTCTATGGGAACAAGTGCACACCAGGAACAAATTAACTCGTAAAGTCTGTAACTACCTATACTTAGTGTAACCCGTTTTTAGTCCTAATAATGCCGATTACCTTCAAATCACCACATATCTGCCACTCATATTTCTGAAAGTGTACACCTAAGAGGATGTTCTCTGTGTTTGCATATGTTTCTTTTTTATGGACGGCATATGCAAAGGTATTGAAGGCAGCATATTCCGATTTTGTAATAACACAGCCTTAAGGCTACTCTTAGAAGTGTCTGTAAAGAGTCGCCATTCTTCGGGAATGTGCCTCATGTTCATTGCTGCCATTAGACCATCAACATCCTTGTAAACAGTGAGTTCACTTTCTGTTTGATAGATGGTCTTTATTTTGAGTATGAAATGTCACTTTCACAGAATGATCTAGAAGATTCATTGTTGTAGCCTCAAAGGCAATGCCTTTGAGGCTACAACAATGGCTCTGCCTTATTCTTTGGCAGTTCAAGATTGAGAAGTGTGACATGATTTGTTGGCTCCCTCAATATCATGGGCACTGCAAAAGGCATAAAACGTCCCTTTTGATTCACCCACGTGCTGAGTTTGATGAACAGGTAGTGTAACATATGTGTGTGGAGTCCAATTCTTGTCCTGGTAGACTACTTTACACTCAAAATACAAGAAGTACATCTTTTTTATGGCTCGAGTTAAGGGACGTCAACCAAACTATTCACACAATTTCAGGGCATATTAATCTTACGTGACACAAATACTGTGCAAAAAGTAGGAATCTCACAGAGAACGACCATTAACAAGAACAAATCACCCAGGACCTAGTCATATTCAAGGATTACTGTGAATGAGTTGAAGATGTATTTGAGGCCATAACTTATCATGTGATGGAGAGTGAGAGACGAGTTGCTGATTGCATGATAAGAGCGTGGTGCTACTGAAACTGCAGTGTTGTCATGTGTTTTGCCGAGAGCCGTAGTTGATAATGTAAAGTAATTCCCTAATATGAGATCCAAACTGTAATTCAAAAACAAGAGCCAGTTGACAAATTTCCATGATTTCATGTTCAGCAGCATAAAATTAGTCAGAATTGGGTATTTTCATTTTCGTAACATTTTATGTGTTAACCAGTGTTATCAGCAGCAATTTGTCATTCATTAAGACTCCGAAGGTGAAGAAACAAGTGGGTGGCAGTGAATGCAGGGCCCTGATGTATGATTACTTAAAGGCATAACTACTATTAGCAGTAAAGAGAATGGCTTTTGTAAGCACTATACTAGACGAACGCTTGAAGTGCGAGCATAAGCTGGCTTCATGAACATCTCCAAAACAGCAAACTACACGTAGTGCTCCTAACATCAGATCATTTCATTGGATATCACCAGCGACTCACTTTTTCTATTCCCAGTTTCAAAATGAATGTTGTTCAAGTTGGATGTATTGCATATTTATGTAGTGTTGATTGCCAGCAGAAAGAGAAAATGATGATGGTGTATTCATCCAGCAAATTCAAATAGATTAAAAAAAAAAAAAAGTTTTATATTATGTTTGAAACATATAAGAAGTCTCCCAAGATTTTTTTTTATATTTTTCTTTTGCAGAATGTCAATACAGAGTTTTGATGAACTTCTATTGTTAATTAGTGAAAAAACCGCAAAATTTGATACTGTGATGCAGAAATCATTACCGATGTTTACATCTGTGCTTTATGTGCTGTATGTTACATCTGTGCTTTAGCTCCCACTAATTGAAATATTTCTGAAATGTTGTTTTCTTTGTTTATAAAATTAATTTTTTTCTACCCGCTATTCAGAGATTAACACGTTGACTGCCACATCGGCCATATAGGTCCGACACCATTACGTTTTTCAGGTGCCGCGTTGAACATATATTGCCGACACCCACTGTTTCAGTTGGGGCTACGTTGGCTGTATAGCACTGACAGTTGTTGGAAATTTACATTATTTTTGAAAAGCGTGGCCTCTGGTATTACATATGATGAAATTTGCATGGCACTATGAGAAAAAATAAGCGAATAACTGGTCATTATTTAAAAATTCTTTATTATTACAAATTTTATTAATTACAAAATTATAAAATTGTAATTATATTTATTTTGATTTATGGTTTTGTCCAAAACACTTCAAACACATGAAAGGCTGATGAATACAGTGTGGGCAATATGTCGAAACTCTTTCCCGTTTCTGCTAGCAACTGATCATCCTTCCGACTCTTTCAATTTTGCGTAATAAAAAGCGCACATCCTTCTAACTTTCTTGTTCTTTGCGTCGATTTTTGTGATTAGTATGTGAATGTTACCACATTTCGACTTTTCACGTTTCTCTTGCCGTTCTATATTTAGCAAATCCGTAACTACCTCTTCTTGAAAGCTTCTTATTTTTATTTGTTTTCGCGTAGCACTCTTGTATACCTCATATGCATTGACAACTGATATTCCAAGTATATATTCCTTCGCTAATTTCTGGCCACTTTACCCCCTTTCTTAGCGTTGTGGCATACGAACCCATTTTATTTGACAGATCACTGCCTGCCTTTCCCTTATTATAAGCTAGAATAGGAAGTCGTTTTTTTTTTTTTGCTTCTTTCCATTTTGCTTTACTGGTGGAGGGTCCATCACCCATTTCTCGGTCGTGCTTTGTTGCTAGTAGTCTCACATCTCGAGCATCTCGCCACTTTAGAACAATAATTCCATTTTTTTCTTCCTTGACGATCATCTCCCCTTTATTTAGCTTTGCGTATATGACTTCTTTGGGCATAAATTTTTTATTCGCTCGTAATGTATCAACAACGTGAGTTTTTTTTATGAAGAAACAATAATACCAGATGGTATCTGGTATAAAGTTCTCTATGTACAAGGTGCGACATTCGTTTAGAAGTCCTTGCAATAACTCTTCGCAGACCTTTGAATCTAAACCTATGGATTTTATATAATTTTCAGATTTACCTGAATAGATCTTGCTTGACCAGGTAAAATTTGTAATATTCCTTACATTTCGAGGGTACAGCTCTAAAACGGTGTTCGCAGGCCGGCCGCTAGATAGCACACCGGACCAAACCTATTGGTAACTCTCTAGGAGGCTTCCGAATCAGCTAGTGTATAATCTTGCTACCTCTACTCTGCCAGATAGTGACTGGAGGGAGTCCGAGTAGTGTGTATGCGGGGAGCATTGTCGAGGCCACGTTATGTCAAGGATCTGGGTATATTCTTACCACATGTACACCATATCCAAAAATTTCATTATTTCATACAGCATGTCCCACCCACTTTTTCTTACTATTGAATACACCATGAATTGTCAAAATAATAGAGCAAGCTTATCTGCGAAAAGATCTAAACCTCCCAAGGACTTCCTAATTCATTTCACAAATATACGTGGTCTCAATTCCAATCTCAACGATGTCCATTTCCACTTGCAGTCTTCCAAACCCCATGTACTTTTTCTGACTGAATCTCAGTTATCAGTTGATTCAACTACTGCTCATCTCAGATGTCCAAATTATTTGCTGTATGATTCCTTTCACCTCAAAGGTGGTACTTGTGCATATGTCCGTTCTGATATTCCCTGTCAGAGACTTGGCAATTTGGAATCTCCTCTCTTTGATCTTCTCTGGCTTAAAATCTCTCTACCTCATTGTGTCAAATTCATCTGTTGTCTCTACCGTTCTCCCAACTCCACTAATCACTTGGAGCTCTTTGACTTCCTCTTCTCGTTGCAACTCGACTTTCTCCAGTCCAACTTTCCTAACAGTGAGGTAATTTTCTTTGGTGATTTTAACGTTCACAACTCCAGCTGGCTTCCGTTTTCTAGTTACACCGACCCAGCAGGTCGAGATGCTGAGGCTTTTGCAATTACTAATGACCTAGCACAGATTGTTCATTTACCTACAAGAATACCGGACAATCCTAATCATACAGCCAATACGCTTGATCTTTTTCTCACAAATAACCCTTCTAAGTACAAGGTCGAAGTGAGAGGTCCTTTAGGCACTTCAGATCACAACTTGGTGATTGTCTCTTCTCCAATGGAACCTTTATCTCATGGCTATTCCCAACCTCATGTTGTTTGGCATTACAAGAATGCAAAATGGGATGACCTGCGAAACTTCTTTTCTTCTTTTCCTTGGTCGGATTACTGTTTCAAAAGTTCTGATGTCAACGTTTGCTCAGATCGTGTCAGTGAAATTATTCTTGCAGGAATGGAATCCTTTATCCCACACTCCACTTTAAAATCTCGTCCTTTATCTAAACCTTGGTTCTCCAACAAATGTCCTAAGGCTGTCCAAGAGAAGAATGTTGCATATCGTAACTGGCTTGTTTCTAATTCTTCAGTTTCATTTTCTGCCTACACCAAAGCTCGCAACAATTGTAAAGCAGTTATTAATCAGTCCAAATTAGAGTTTGAACAGGCTAAGAGTAGAAAACTTGCTTCTTGCCCTAATGGTAGCCGAGCATTCTGGTCTCTTGCCAAAGCTATTGGCCGCAACTTTTGCCCATCTCCGCTTCCACCTCTGTCCAAACCAGATGGTTCTGTTGTCACTTCAGCCAAGGATAAAGCTGACCTGCTAGCATCCCATTTTTCTTCCAGCTCATGTATTAATGATCTTGGTAAAACACCTCCCACCATTCCTAACACGCTCCATTCAGTGCATTCTGTGGTCTTCGGTCAAAAGGATATCAGTAGGATTTTGATGAATCTTGATGCTAAGAAAGCTCCAGGTCCTGATGGTATTTCTCCACTTGTTCTCAAAACCTGTGCTCCTGAACTTACTCCTATTCTTTGCCGCCTTTTTTCACTTTCTTATTCCAAAGGTGTTTTTCCTTCTGCTTGGAAATTTGCTCATATCCCGCCAGTTCCTAAAAAGGGTGACAAATCCCTCCCATCAAATTATCGTCCCATTGCAATTACTTCTACTCTTTCTAAAGTAATGGAGAAATCAATTAATCGTCAACTCTTAAACTACCTAGAAACCTTCCGTCTGATCAACGATCGCCAGTATGGATTCCGTCAGTGTCGATCCACTGGTGATATTCTGGCTTATGTTACCCATTTATGGACTAATTCAATGGAAAGGTTCGGTGAAACACAAACCTTGACATCTCAAAGGCTTTTGATCGTGTTTGGCATAAAGGTCTTCTAAACAAGCTTCCATCTTATGGTTTGCCAACTGTTTTTAGTAATTGGTTATCCAGTTTTCTCTCTGATCGCTCACTGAGGGTGATGGTAGATGGCTCTCTGTCTTCTAACTTCTCCACTAATGCTGGTGTCCCCCAAGGTTCAGTTCTTTCTCCCACTCTTTTCCTTTTGTATATCAATGACCTTCTTCCATTGACTGGAAATCCTATCCATAGTTTTGCCGATGATAGCACATTGCATTCAACTTTCCATTTTAAGAAACCCTGTCCTGCTCAATCAGCTTCAAGTTCTCGAAAATCTGCTGCCAATTCCTTAAATGCCGATCTTCAGGTAATTCTCCAGTGGGGCAAAGACAACTTAGTTGATTTCAACCCTTCTAAAACTCAGTCTTGTCTTATATCTCGCAAAAAGGATTCTTCTGCTCCTATGCTTATCTTTAGTGATACTCCGATTTCTAGGCAAAATGATATATCTCTTTTGGAGATTACCCTGACTTCTAATCTCTCTTGGCACAAGCACATTACAAATATTGCTTCCTCTGCATCTAAAAAACTTGGTTTTCTCTTTCGCTCTCGGCGTTACTTTTCTTCCGAACAGCTGCTCACTCTGTATAAATCGCAAATCCGCCCTGCCGTGGAATATTGTTCCCACATCTGGGGTGGTGCCCCCAAAACCTCTCTCAGGCTTCTTGATTCCATTCAGAAGAGGGCAGTTTGGTTAATTAATGATTCATCTCTAACAGAGTCTCTCCACTCGCTTTCTCATAGATGTATTGTTTCTGCTGCATGCCTCTTCTACAGATACTTCCATGGGCACTGTTCTTCTGAATTGGCTTCTATGATTCCCGCTCTCTCTTTCAAAACAGTCCGAACACGTGCCGCCACCAGCCAACATCCATTTACTGTCCAACTTCAAACCCACAGAACCAACTTTCATTTTCCTCATTTATTCATTCAACTGCCATTTTCTGGAACAACCTTCCTTCATACGTATTTCCTGAAAATTACAATCTACAGAAGTTCAAGTCCAATGTCAACAAATATCTTCTTTCATCTTTTCAACCTCGAAGCCAAGCACGGTACTAAGTACTATAGGTTCCAATACCTCTCGTGTTTGGGGTTCTCATAAAAAAATAAAAAATAAAAAATAACTTGAACAGCTTGATTCCATACCTGTGCACTTTATTTGGAATATACTGTCAGAATTTCAGCCTGCCCCTCCAAAGAATAAGAGTTTCATCAATGACGAAATCTTTGCCGGGGAAAAATATTTTCTGATATTTCTGCTGCAAAACATCTATCAGGTGTTGTATCTTATTGAGCCTGTCCCCTGGAATAGCGATTTCATTGTCTGAAAAGTGAGACATAATTTTTGTTACTAAATTATTTTTATAGATAGGTTTGGTTCACCAGTAAGATGCAATACTGCCCAATCTTACTAGTCCCATCCACATAAGAAGCCCAAAAAACTTTCTCATCTCATCAGCAGTTGTTGAAACCCACATTTTTGAATGACTCTGCCACGAAGCTCAGGTACTCTGAATTTTCTGTTCGGCATATCTTTTCTGTTACAATAAGATTTATTACTTTCATCATCAAAAAATAATGAAACGCCTCAAGGTGAGTAATGTTTCTTGATATATCTATTTGCAGTCCCGATTTGCCTGTAAAATCAAATCTTTTTTTTTTGGCATCCTTCATATTCAGTCCATTCAATAGCATCATTTGTTTCAGTCACTTCAATCTCAGGTTCTTCGGTATTTTCAAATTGCTCATCCATGTTTTCTTCTTCCATCCAGTCTTGAAGCACTTCAATATTTTCTGGTATTTCGGTCAGGATCTTTTAACGAATCATCAGAGTCGAAATCTTTTTCATCTTCAGAACTACTAAGATGTTCAGCAATTTCTCTTAATTCCTCTTCTTTTGGTAATTTTCTTTTAGCCATTGCTGTTTAGATTTTTTTTTTTTTTGTTTACAAGACACATGTACAAACTTGCGGAGAAGCACAACACAATAATAATGGGGATAATACAGTGTGCTAATGAACTTGTTTTCACAAAATCTCTAACAATACTGACAAACTTATTGCGATGTTTAAGAGTTTATTTTATAGCGATTAGTTTTATTGCAGCGTGTGCTATGCATGCAATAAACTAATCACAAAAGACCTTCATATGTATGCCATAATAGCGTCACGCATGTGGCCGAAGCCGACCGGGCTAGCCGAGTGGGTAAAGTACCTGCCCGGCAACCCAAAGGTCGCGGGTTCGATTCCCGCCTCGGGCTTGGATCAAAGTACTGCAAAAACCTTGGGAGGTGCAATATGGCCACAGAAGCCGATGCGCCAACAACTACCAAATCAAAAAAAAAAAAAAAAAAAAAAAAGCATGTGGCCGACATTTTCAATATTTATTTTAGAATTACTAATCAAATTATTTACTAAATATTTTTTGGCCCCGGAGAATTTTTTTCTTAAATTAGCTTGGCAGTCAACGTGTTAAGGTACAGTATTTGTAAGACTCAGTTTCTTACAGAATTACTTTCAGTAACATAATGGGTAACTTTCTGTTTGATTTTACTGCACGGGACTTCTCAGAATAAAACACTTATGTTCCTGTCTTTCCACCACTTGACATTATTTCCAAACGGAATTTTGGAGCAGAAAACATTCTCCGCTACCCACACTGTAATGGAGGCCTTTCCATGCAATAAAGGATTAGTGTTATTTGATTTTACGAATGTTCATTGAGAAGACACCAGTTTTCGAAGTTTTTAACGCCCGCTACCAATAGAAATATTTTCTTGAAATTTCGTCAAATATACATTGAGAAAATGTGCTGTACCAATATTGATCCCTAAAAACAATTACAATAATGCAAACTTTTTTTTTCTTTTATCAAATGCGCATTGCAATGTTATCAGTTTTACACATTTTTTCCATTTCCAGTGTCACTTCAAAAACATGAATTTCCTCGATTTTGTGTTATTAGATGCAATACACATTGAAGAAAGGAAGTACAATCTTTTTTTTTTCCAAAACAGTCCATTGCAATCCTTTCGGTCATGTTTTTTTATGCCAAGAAACAGTTGTGTGCATTATTTTTTATTATGATTATGATTAGCCACAAGGTGCAAAGAAGCCTGAGGCTTATGCTGCACCAGCCAAAAAAAAAAAAAAATCCCATGTTACCCTGAGAAAGATAGAGGGAGAGAAGTAGAAGGGAATCACCAAGAAAGCAAGAAAGAGAAGAATGATGATGTCCAGCTCAGGACCCTGGGTTTGCCAAGCCCATACTCACCACACGTGAGCCCCTGGGGTAATATTATTATATTTTTTTTTTTCCTGTATCATGCTGGCAACGATTCTGTTCTTTACGGCTTACTTCGTGCTTTCAGGGCGCCTCCGTAGCCAGGTGGGAAGGAGCAGTAGTGCATAACACACGCTTCTTGATTAGACTGGAGTTTGATCCCATCACCACCAAATACAGAGGATGTGGAAAGGTCAGGGAATGACCGGAGCAGTATGGCCTTAGTTGCTAATGCTCCTAAAAACCAAACAACATGAAACATGCTTTCATTGCTTTCACAATACTTTTCAAAAAAGAAAGACAACGAAGTTATGTTTGAAACGAAAGGTTCAAAATTCATTTTGGAAGAAGATAGAGACTGTGCGTGATTCTTATTTATTAACGCCGACATTAGTTGTACTGTTGCAGTGGATATTCTTTGGCAGTTTTCTGATTACTGTTTTTCATCTTATTTAATAATAAGTAGATTCTTTATTAACTTAAATTATGTACATTCGTGATTCCGTACACAGATAACCCAGAATCTACCAATAAATTGTCTCTGCAAGTGAACAAACTTGTATTTCGTTAACTAATGAAACAGTACTAAAATAGAAGTAATATTTACAATAATTATTAGGTTCAGAATTGAGCTTTCTAATTTTTCTCATCATTGCATGGTTCATCCCAGTTTGGAAACATTTATTTTCCAATTTCAACACAACACTTTGCTTTTATTTCTTTGTTGGAGTAGGCTTTTAATGATGTGTTGTACAAGGGAGGCCTCCTTTCCACCTCACAAATAAACTCCTCTCTCTCAAACATCGTCTTCCCTAAAGTACAATAAACAAATAAAAATAAAATAAAAATAAAAATCTTTAGAAAATAAAAGTTTTTATTTACTAAAGAAATTTTCCCATGACCCTTCCTCAACAAGGCTTACACAGTACCACTCATAATTTCCCATGATATATTTTTTTTGTTGTAAATTAATAGATTTTGTGCATAGGTTGGCTTTGGAACTTAATTCAATGTTGGGGTTTGGTATTTGGTATGTTGAGGGTCTAGTGGCTCCTGGGATTTCTCCCATCTCCGCAGTGTTCTCTGTATTGAGTGACAGTACCCTGTCAAGCCATAGATATAAAGTGTGTGGATCATGTATAGTGTAGTGTAGTGTAGTCTGTTGTGCCCATTGTTCATCTGGCTTATTGGCTATTGGGCCCCTCATGGGACCTAACGTTGCCCATACGGCACTACGTGGAGGCTAGCCAGGTGTTACCAGTAAGGAATCAGTACTCTGGCTGGTCCTGCCATCTACTTTCCTCAGATTTCACACCTATAAAAAAAAAAAAAAAAAAAAAATTGCTTTAATCACTGTTGATACTTTTGTTTGGTTATAGAGATTTGCTTTAAGAGCGAGAAGGGATTGTACTGTTGGATGAGTTTTATTTTTGGCCGAAAAGGGTTGGGCAAGCAATTTTGGTGTAGTTACAATTTTGACATATGGGGCTGTGCGCTGTGAAGGTAGACAGATTTGGGTGGGGAGAAGGAAGGCTGGAGGGTAGAAAAAGAAGAAAGGGACTGATAAAGAAGGTGGCCCCCAAATGTTCAGTGGGCATACCACGCCAGAGGAAAGTGGGTCTGGCAGGGAGAGGAGGGGACAGGAGTGTCTTCCCCCACCAGGAAAAGGAGGTAAAACAGGCCCAGCAAGGTGTCGGACTTGGGTCGCCATTTGGCTAGTTGGCAGCAAGGCTGCAATCTAAGTCGTTCACTTTGACTCTCCAGGTGGTGGACTTAAGTCTCGGCAGAGGCCAGGATACGTCACCTGCACGTGACAGGCCAGATACATCTAGGTCTCAGTGTTTGGTCACATCCAGTAAGAACTCAGTTGTCTTTCAATTGTTGTAGGTTGTCACTGCCTCTTGTGTTCAAGTCCTGTAGTCACTCAGCTGGTCGTCAATGGTTGTTGTGTTCTTTGTCTCCATTCAGTGGTCCAAAGTCTGAAATTTGTTTCAGGGTGATGGAAGTGCTCTTTGCCTCATGAAGAGATTTTGAGTGAAAAGTGTATAAGCCTTATAATTTACTTCTTCCTGCAGCACTGTCCTCCTGATTTCTAAGGATGGAGCGTAGTTTGGTAAACAGCGGGCCATGGAGGTCTTCATAGATACTACATTCATAGAGCAGGTGCTCTCAATTTCTTCTTGTCCACACCTACAGTGCACTATGTCTGAGATTCCAAAATCGTGTAGCTTCTTCCTGAAGGAGCCATGCCCTGTCAGCAAGTAAGTGGTATGAAGTCCAGAAGAGTGCCAGGTCTGGGAAATAGGGTAAACACATCCAATGTCTGGTATGAAGCTTCTAGTTATGCGGCCTTTAGTGGAGTCATTCCACCGATTCTGCCACTGTTCTCATGTGGTCTAGTCATAGTTGGGTCCGTAGTGTATCCCAAATGTGTGATTACCCTTCCTTTGGTGTTTTGGTGCAGCAGCCCATGGCCGACAATCTCCAAGTCCAGAGGGAGCCATCCCGCAAGGACCTGGAGAGCGTGGGTGCTCACCATGCAGCATGCTCTGGTTGTTGTAAAGAGAATGATTTGATGGATGGTTTCCAATTTCCTTCTGTTAACAGCAGTGCTTGCCTTGGTGTACTGAGCTCCCACTGCATAAGCCAGTGCCGGGATGAAGAATGCCTTGTAGAGGATGGCAAGCGCCCTCTTCTTCAGACCCCAATCTCTGCATGTAACTCTAGCGAATAGGGCGGAATATTTCCTGAATTTTACTCTGAGGTAACTAAGATGCTGTGTGAAGTTGAGGTGTCTATCGAGGATAACGCCAAGATATTTGACTTCTGTTTGGGGGTTTAATGGTTGTTCCATTTATCTTGATCTGGGGAGGCCTCCTGGGATCAAGGAAGCCCTTGAGGAGTATTGAATGTGTTTTTTCTGGTGAGATGTTCAGTAGTTCCCATTTTTTCCGATGAGATGTTCAGTAGGTTCCCATTTGCCCATCCTTGCCGAACAGAAATGCCATGATTTGCATGGGTCTCCAGCTGTTCCTGCATTCTTATATTAGGGATTTCCATATTGAGGAACTCATCCACCTCAAGAGTCCACAGAAGAGGGCCCCAGAACTGATCCCTGGGGACAGCCTCTGTGGACCTGCCTGGAGACATAGTGGCATAGTATTTAGATTCAACCACCACAAGAGTCCACAGAAGGGGGGCCCCAGAACTGATCCCTGGGGGCAGCCTCTGTGGACCTGCCTGGAGGCATAGTGGCATAGTATTTAGGTTCAAGCACCACTGGTGGTTTCCCACATCTGCACCATATGTACTCTGTGATGAAATGCAGAATTACTGCACAGCCAGAAAAAAAAGTGTAATGTCTGGTTAATGTAGTATTGTGTAGTATTTGTTCTGTTGCTGTGTCTGGCTGCTTGGCTGCGGGGGCCCCTACATTGCTCATCACAACAACTGGAAGGTGAGCCAGGCTGCCCATAATACTCTGGCTGCCTCTGCCAGGGTTGCCTGAGCTTCCTGACAGAGGCCATAAAAAAAATGAAAAGAGAGAAAAAAAAAGTTGAGGCTATAAAAAAATAAAATAAAATAAAAAGATAAAAGTTTTTTTTTTTTTTCCTTTTCTGAAGAGAGCATATGGGGGAGTAAGAGAAGAAGAAGAAGAAGAGGTCAGAATGTGGGGAACAGTAGTTGGAGTGGACCAATAGGGAAGGCAGTCCACTCTAAGGTAGAGGATGGAGAAGGGAGTTGAAAATCACAGGAGTAGGTGCTCCTGTGTGAATCCTGCACCCAGGGTGCTTGCATTATCCTACCTCAGTCGGGGATTGTAGGGGTGGCACGTTATTCTGTTCTGCCCTGAGTTCTTCAAGTCTTGCTCTTCTAGAATTGAAAACAGCCTGGGCGTAGCATGCTAAGGCTAGGTATGTGGCCTCTTCTTGAAGTAAAGTTGACTCCTGATTGCAGGGGTTTCCTTGAATCTCTGTGAGGAATTGAAGTCTGGTATTGTTGTAAGTGAGACACTCGTACATAAGGTGTTCCCAGGACTCCTCTTCACCACAGTGGCAATATGTGTTATTTTCTATTCCCATGGCAGTTAATTTTTGCTGGAACGATCCATGGCCTGTAAGCAGGAAGGTGACTTGCAGTCCAGGCGAGTACCAGGGAGGAGGCTTTGAGGAAGTCCAACTTACTGAGGGAATAAACCTTTTGGTGATTGCTCCTTTCGGGATTGTGTCACATGTTTCTTGCCAGAGGTTTTGTAGGTGGTCCGCAATTTTTCTTCTTTCCTTCTTAGCCTGGAGACATAACGTATAAAGTATGTTCATGTCAGATGGCACCTAAGATTTCTCCCATCTTCGCCTGTGTTTGCTGTATCGAGGACAGTACACTGTCAAGCCAGAGACTTGAAAGTGTGTGGGCCATGTCTGTGCAGTGTGATGTGTTGTGCCCATTGTTTGTCCGGCTTATTGGACGCCAGGCCCCTAGTGGGGCCCGACGTTGCCCATACTTTGCCATGTGGAGGCTAGCTGGGTGTGTCCAGAATCATGACAAGTTGCTCTAGCAGGTCCAGCCACCTAGTTTCCTGGGATTTCAGTGGCTAGGACCTAAAAGGGGAAAAAAAAAAAAAAAAAAAAATATATATATATATATATATATACGCGTTTGATGTTAATTCTTAATAAGATTGCTGTTAGCAAATCACTGGTTGGTGTTAAACGCTAGAAAGATGTGTTAAAGGCCTAATAGATCGGGCAGAATTTTGTTATTAAATTTAGATGTGTGGGCTATACGTTATATGAAAGATAAAAGTGGGAGGGAGGGTAGGTTGAAGACTGGAAGGTAGAAGTAGAAGTAACGGGTCGATAGAGGAGATGACCCTTGCTAGGCAGTATGTCATGCCCATGCCACACCAGAAGGAAGTTTGGATGGCGGGTGGGGGAGACGAAGAAGACTTATCTCCCCCTCCATGGATAAGGTATACAGGTATAGTGGGGGAAGAGCCTGAAGACTGGGGGGGGGTGAAAGGCAGAAACATGGGGATGATAGAGAAGGCAACCCCTGGTGGTCAGTGAGGCAGGCCCATGCCTCACCAGGCAAAGAGATGGGGTCAGCAGGGGAGAGAGGAAACAGAGCACATTCTCTCCCTCCTGCCGGGGATAGGGAATTTAAGGTGAATAGGGTAAGGGTACCCCATTCAGCTCACCATATACTATTTGGCAGCGGAGCTGCTGGTGGTCCTAGTCCATTCCCAGGAGCGATCGGACCGAAGAATGATCGTTCGTGGGGTGATTCCCATCTGTTCTGCAGTCTTTACAGTCAAAAGGTCCAGGTTTGCTTGTCGGCGTTTGTGGGGTCATTCTTGTTTCATTTCCCATCCATGTGGTGTTTGCTTCAATGTTGTTTATAGAGTCATTTCTCACAATATGAGAAATGACTATAAACAACATATATGATATTACCGTTCTGAATAAGGTAAATGTTGGAAGTGATCACAGAATGGTAAGATGTACACTTGATATAAATGTAGGAAAGGAAAAAATTGACTCGAGTAAATAATATAAAGGATTTTGAGATAACAGAAGAGGAGAAAAAACAGTATGTACTGGAACTTAAGAACAAGTTTGAGCTTCTGCAGACTGCTCAGGACCAAGATATCGACGAGGAATATTACAACTTTCTGAAAGTGATAAAGCCCAAGAAACCTATAGGGAAAAGAAATCCAAAGAAGATAAAATTAGTCAAGAAACACTTGTTATGATGAACCAAAGGCGAAAAATAAAGAGCAAGATAAACACTGACAAGGAGAAAATTGAGTATACTGAGTTATGTAAAGCCATTAGAAAGACTCAGAGAGGACATAAGAAGATTTAACTTAAGAAACGTACAACAACCATTAAGGGAAAACAAAGAATTTAAATCAGCAGCCATGAGCAGTAATGCAGAAAGACAAATGATACTGAAACTGAAGGATAGCGATGGTGTACTTATAAACAGCAGAGAAGGCATAATTTAAATAGCAGAAGACTACTATAGAGAATTATACAAGGAGCACGGGAATGATGCCAGCAGTGGGGAAGATGGATTGCAAAGTAGCAACACATACAACATACCCGATATTCTTCCTGATGAGGTAGAACATGCATTGAAGAAAATGAAGAATCAGAAAGCCCCAGGGGAAGATGAAGTTACTGTAGAGTTGTTAAAATTGGAAGGAAGAGCCATAACACAAAAACTGGCAAGGCTCTTTGCAAAGTGCATTAGTAAAGGTGTGACGCCTAAGCAGTGGAATAATGCAATCATAGTTTTGCTGCATAAGAAAGGAGATAAATCAGAAATTGGAAATTATAGAACAATTAGCTTGTTATCCCACATCTACAAGTTGTTCACAAGGGTCATTACTAACAGATTAGAAAGAATACTTGATGAGAATCAACCGAAAGAGCAAGCTGGCTTTAGGACAGGATTCTCAACTATGGATCACCTTCACGTAATATCACGGCTAATAGAGAAAGCAAATGAATATAAAACACCGTTATGCCTGGCATTTGTGGATTATGAAAAGGCATTTGACTCCCTACAGCATAAGGCAATGTTTCGGGCACTGCAAAGACAAGGCATAGATACCCCACATATTATGATTTTGAAGAAAATATATGAGAATGCTACCTCCTTTATTAGACTAGACAAAGACAGTAGGAAATCGAGAAAGGAGTTCGACAAGGAGACAATATTTCTGAAGCTGTTTACTGCTGCCCTTGAGGAAGTTTCAGAAGATTAGACTGGTCACAGAAAGGAGTCAATGTGAATGGAGATTACCTAAACCATTTACGATTTGTAGATGACATTGTGGTCATAAGCCACGATCCCAAAGAATTAGAGGAAAATCTTAATCAGTTAGTAAGGATTTTGGACTAAAGATGAATATGGCTAAAACAAAAATAATGATGAACAAGTATGCCACAGAAATGGAAATAATGATTGAAGGAGCAGTATTTGAAAAGGTGGAGTCATATACTTATCTGGGACAGACAAGTTATTAGCTGTAATAAGGATAAATGGCTGGAAGTCAAGAGAAGAATAAATTTTGGTTGGATAGCATTCAGGAAATATAGTCACATACTGATGAGCAATATTCCAATTTGTCCAAAACGTAAAAGAATGAACCAATGTATACTCCCCACCGTGACTTATGGAAGTGAAACTTGGGCACTCAAAAGAATTGAAGAGAAGCTGAGAACTACACAGCGAAGAATGGAACGAATTATATTGGGAATCAGACTGTTAGATAAGAAGAGAAACACATGGATTAGGCAGCAAACTGCCTAATCCAAAGTAAAGAACATTCTTATCAAAACTAAAGAACTAAAATGGTCTTGGGCAGGACACATAGCTCGAAGACATGATGACAGATGGACTAAGAAAATAACAGAATGGTACTCAAGAGGAGCTAGAAGAAAACCTGGAAGACAAAGGCAGAGATGGATAGATGAAATTCATGAGTATGTGGGTAGAAAATGGATGGCCAGTGCTCAAAACAGAAGGAACTGGAAAGTTGCTGGAGAGGCTTTCATCCTGCAGTGGATTGAAAATGGCTGATGATGATGATGATGGTGATTCTCATTGATTCGACTTTAGGTCCACTTCAGGGTTTAGTGCCTTGATTATCGGAGGCTATTGGGTTCCAGGTGTCTTCTGCGGGACGATTTCTTTCGAGGTTTGTTCATTTCCTTATTGTGTCAGTGGTTGGTTGTGGTTCGCTGCGATAAGAGCTCTCCGTCTTGTGAACAGGGGCAGTGCATAGGTGGAGAAAGCCTGATATTCTTCCCTGGTGTCCAAGATGTGGTGCTCCTGGCCATATGGTAGATTCTGTATTTTGGTGATGAATGCACTGCGGAGGTCGTCGTAGAGCTGGCAATCGTGCATGAGGATCTGCCAGCTCTCCATCCCCCCCACCCCCGCAGGTGCAGGTGGGATCTTCCTGAGTAGGAAGATCCCACCTGCACCTATTCCAAGTAGGGATAGCTTTGCATTCAGAGCTCCATGTCCTGTCAGTAGGTATGTTATTTGTAGGCCCGGGGAAAACCAGGGTGGGAAGTTCGGAAAAACCCGGCCAATGTTGAGCAGAAACTTTCTGGTGATTTCGCATTTTTGCGAGGTGGCCCAGCTATCCTGCCACACCTGTAGCAGGTGAGTATGCAGCTTTTTCTTTTCAATAGTCTTGCTATTGATGATGTCGGTGGTCCCAAACATGTCTGTGGGATACCCTTGTCCAGGCCCCATCGAATGATCTCTAAGTCCAGCGGAAGGACACCAGCAAGGACTTGCAAGGCATGCATGCTCATTGTGCTGCAAGCTCGAGTAATGGTCAGAAGGATTGATCGGTGAATCGAGTTAATGATTCGTTTATTGACAACAGTTGTGGCTTTGTGATACTGTGCGCCAGATGCATATGTGACTATTGGGGGTGAAGATGGTTTTATAGAAAAGACGTAGCACCTGTCTGTCTAGGCCCCAGTCTCTTCGAGTGACTCTGGCAACCAATGCAGTGTATCGTATGACTTTTTTGCACAAGTATTTCAGGTGGTCCTGAAATGATAGATTTGGATCTAGAATCATGCCTAGATACTTTAGCTGCTTTGAGAATTTAATTGTTTTCTGGTCAATCTTGATTTGTAGAGGCTGCCTGAGGTTGAGGCACCCCTTGAGCAGAATGGAGTTTATCTTTGCAGGGGATATTCTAAGTTGATTTTGCTTTGCCCATTCCTGAAGGGAGGACAGAGCCCAGTTTGCCAATGTCTCCAGTTGTGCCCTTGAGTCCACCGACACTGTTAGTAAGAGGTCGTCAGCAAAGGCCTGCGATTTTGCCTCATCAAGGTTTATGGCTAGGAAGGAGTCCATTACTATGTTCCACAGTAGTGGTCCAAGGACCGAAACCTGTGGAGAGCCGCGAAATGTATTCTTGGAGAGGGTCCCACAGGGAGCAACAATCCTGATGGATCTGTTTTTTAGGCAGCTCTTGATGACGCTGTAGAGGTTGCCTGGGATCCCAGCAACCTGAAGCCTTGCCAAGACCCTCAGCCACCAAAGTGTGTCGAACACCCCAGCAAAGTCCACGGCAATCACGAGGAAATACTTCTTGGTGCATCTTCTTACTTGTTCTTGTAGGTGTGTTAAGGTGTCCACGGCTGAGTGACTCCGCCTGAAGCCAAATTGGTTGGGTGAGGCCAGGCCAGCCCTGTCATAATATTGCTGTATTCATCCATAGAGGAGGCATTTGAGTAGTTTACCTGCAACTGTGAGAAGTGCGATCGGTCTGTATGACTCTGGGAGGTGTGGTGGTTTGGTCGGATTTTTCAGGATTAGTTTGACGTTTGCTTTCTTCCACGAGGTTGGGAAGATGCCACAGTGAAGACAGAGGTCGAAGAGGTTGAGCAACAGGTTTGGGGCACACTCTACTGTCTTTTTGATGATTTCGGGCTCCAAAAGGTCCGGTCCAGGGCATTTATTTCCCTTAATGAGGGTGGCAGTACTGTTGAGCTCCTCCACAGTGAAGTGAAGTTCTGTCGTTGCTGTTTGATAGCTTTCATTTTCTAATCAGAGTTGGATCTGCTCTGTTTTCTCCGGTTGTATAGCCAGGTGGAAGACTGTGTCCAGGATATTGGAAATGGTCCGCTCCCAGGTTGTGGACGTGCCTCCTTGTGTCAATATGGCGGCAGCAATAACTTCCCCTTGGGGGAGTTTATTCATGGTTAGTTTCTAGACGATTCCCCAGGGGTTCTTGTTTCCCCTAGTGGAGACCAGGCGCTCCCAAGATTGCTGTTTACAGCTTCTGATTTGGGCTGTGTAAGTGTTCCTTGCTTCTTTGTAGCGTTGTCGGAGTACTTCGACCTCCGCCATCGGCCAGGAGCGCCTGGCCCACTGAAAGGCCTTTCTTCTGGTTTGTGTTTCTTTCCGGAGTCGTTGCAGTTCTAGGTTCCACCAGGGCACAGACCCAGGGGTTGGATTTTTCTTTTTAATAGCGATGTCGCTTGTGTGCATTATGATCTCTGTTATCTTGCTTTGGAGGTGGTCTGGGTCTTCGAGGCGCTCAAGCTCCCTCTGTCTCTGTTGTATGCTGGTTTTTAAGGTACTTTGGAAGAGTTCCCAGTTTGCTTTGGATATGGAGTATCTGTGAGTGGTTTGTCTAGCTGCAGGTACCCTAGTCAGTGATCTGTTGAGTTGGAATGTAATGGCTCGATGATCGGACGTTGTCCAGGCCTCTTGGACGGACCAGTCGGTAATATTATTAGTGATGTTCCTGGAAGCCAAGGAAACATCTATGGTGGCCTCCCACAGTGTATTACTGAATGTGGGCAGATTTTTTGGTTGGTTTAACACTGTCAACGTTGAATTTTCAAGGAACTCTTCCAGTATAGTTCTGTTTCTAGTGCCATGTCTGTCTGGCGTGTGACTATGCCACATTGGTGACCGGCAGTTCACGTCTGCACCGACTATAATTTTAGTGTTGGGAAGGGTGTCAGCCGCCAGTTGGAGGTATGTGGCAAAGGTTATGTCTTTGCTCGGGAGACAGTAGAGGGCAATAACATAAAATGTCCCCAGAGCTGTGGTGAGGTAGGGACATGCAGCCCAGGCTGTGCAAAGCTGTAATTTTGGTCACAGTAATATCTGGATTTCTGACCGCGACTGCGGCCCAAGGGGTATCTTCCTCGAATTGTACTATCTTGTAGGTCAGGGGGGTATCCCCTGACTATCTTCATGTGTGAGTATGGCTCTTGTATTATCATGACATCTACATTCTCCTCTTCAGCCTTGATACGGATCTGATCCGCTGCTGCTCTGGCCCTCTGTACATCTGCAGAAATTTTACCTCTGTTGTTTTGTATCCGCTAAGGCGCATCCCCATAATCCAGCCTGGATTGGAACAAGCTCTTAACCTTCAGGTAGGTGGGGCACTTTTTATCCCTGATTGAGTAGGTGCAGTCCAGCTTCAGACTTGCAGTTGGTGCAGATTGGGTCAATACTATTGTTTGGGCAATCCCTGTAAGTGTGGCCTTTTGCTGAGCAGTGGCCGCATGTGGGGACAGTCTGGGTTCGGGTGTGTTGTATGCCCGTATTTACAACACCTGAAGCATTTGGGTACAGCCACATGTTCACGGAAACGGTCGCTGCCCCAATTTACATATACTCTTTTCTGGGTGTTTAATACTTTCCATGCTGCAGGCACAAGTTCAATTATCCACTTTCATTGAGTGCCATCCTTGGACTTGGTTGAATATTTTGGTGTCAGCAGTTTGTCCCTTCTGTGTTCCGGGAGAGTAGACAAAGGTTTCTTTGATAGATTTCCTCTGTTAGTTGGTCCGGGGTCAGGTCTTTATCCAGGTCATATATAACTATTGAGGGCCCTTTTCTTTTAGGGATAGTCGCTGTGAGCCCCAGCTCAGTGATTTTGGTATTAGTGATAATTTTTTGCGCTTCCTCCCTTGTTTCTGTCTCTATCAGTACTCCAACATTTCTAGTTTTCCTGACCGACTTTATTCTAGTTGTCTTGAATTCCTCTTTTAGGCTGGTCATGATTTGCATCTTTAGTTGTTCACTTGTTTGATTTTCCTCAATGGTTGTTGGTCGCAGTACCACCAGGTGCGGTTGTTTTGGCAAGATCTTTTTCTTTATAGCAGGTACACTGCTTTTTATTGTTGATTCACCGGCTGACATCCTCAGCGCTTGTGCATAAGATGGGGCGTGCTGTTGCATTTTGTTTGCCCCACCGTCTAGGTATGCCTCCAGTTTCACAGCAGTTGTTTCATATTTTAGATTTGTCTGGTATAGAATTGTCTCCAACTTTGTCCAGAGGGAAATAATCTGTCCCCTAACACCAGTGGTTATCCGGTTGTTAGAGTCTTTCATGAGATCCTCAAGGGCGGTATGCAGGATTTGAGTTTTTTCCAACACTGTGCCCTCTGGCTGGCCAGGAGGGGTCCAAGGGGGCAGAGGCCTCTGGTTGTTTTTTCTCCACAGTCAAATCAATTTGTGGGATGGAATCCTCGCGGGTGTCCTTTAGCTGAGCACTCTGGCTTCGTGTTTCTCTGTCAGGTTTGGGCATGTCCAGCTTCTTCCAGTTCTTTTTCGAGGCTGGTACAGTCCTCATCTCATCGATCGCTTCCTGCATGTGGTGTTCCCAGAATTGGATAATGGTGCCAAGATAATTTTTTTGCAGCAGGATGAAAGGTTCTGAAGGGCAGTTGCTGAGTTGCTTTGCTGCTGGGGTGCAGTGTTTAGTTCAGAGTCTCGGTATTTTACGAGTGGGGGGGGGGTCTTAACCCCTAGATATCAAGAATACCTGATGATGAGCTTGGTTTAGCGTTCGTCCTGGGGAGCCATTGGGAGCATGGCACTGCACATATTATTATATATATATGTTTTCAATATCTTAAATGTAATGAAATTAATAACTTCTATTTATCACATTTTAAGTCATATAAACTTAGTACCAATAAATATTCTGGATATATCTTGAGATACGTAGCTACCAACTTACGTTAACGGTCACTCAAACAGGGCTTGACCGCGTGGTGTACACTGAGAACAAAGGCCTTTGTTTATTAAGCAGCATACTAAAGTCAAACAAGGAAAGCTAGCAAAATATCCGAAATTCATCATGAAAGTTATATATGGCTGTAGAATTGTTCAATTACTGTTCCCAATAATTACTATCATCAATATTTAGGCAATATTTGTGGTACTATTCACTTTAACAAAATTGACAATATAACAATATACAATTGAAAATCACATTGTGACCCGGCGAGATCAATGCTAAAAAAATGACCATAACTTTCGATTACCTTGGCCAATCTTCACGAAGTTGATGTCCATGGACACATCTTGAGAAGAGGAACTTGATGGACACAAAATAGATCGTGCCTCCGTAGCCAGGTGGGAAGGAGCAGCAGTGCGTAGCACACGCTTCTTGATTAGACCGGGGTTCGAACCCGTCACCACCAAATACGGAGGATGCGGAAAGGTCAGGGAATGACCACCGCATATTCCGGAGTAATATGGCCTTAGTTGCTAATGCTCCTAAAAACCAAATAACAAACAAACAAAATAGATCAAAATATGACACTTGAAACCAATAAACGGCACAACAAATAACGGAGCACAAAAACTATGCGTGTGGCCAGTACTTGGTCAGTGCCCTCTCTCAGCAGCCTTGAGACAGTGGCAAAGGGAGTAGTCACTGTAATCCAAGTATGATCTAAGGCATCAGAACAGGTTGCCTGGAATTTGGGCGCACCAAAGTCTGGCCAGGATTCCGGACCACCAGAGAGAATCAAAAGCGCCAGCAAAGTCTAGTGATATGAGGAGAAAATACTTACTGTTGCAGTGTTTTGCTGCCTCAATTATGTTTTCCAAAGCGTCTGCTGCTTAGCATCCTCTTCTGAAGCCGAACTGGTTTGGCGACATCTTGTTTCCTTCCTGGAAGTGAGTCTCTAATCTCTGGTATAGAAGCTGCTCAAAAAGTTTGCTCAAGGTAGAAAGCAAAGCTATGGGTGTGTACGATGTTGGCTTGTCCTGGAGTTTGTTGGATTCTTAAGTATAAGTCTTATTCTGCTGTTTTCCACTTATTTGGGTAATAGCATTCTGAAAGACAGTGATTGAAGAGATTTAGAATGATGTCTGGTATCTTCTCTACTGCCTTTTTGAGCATCTCTGGTTCAATCCAATCATCACCAGGAGCTTTCCTGTTTTTGATGTTTGCTGCTGCTATGCTCAGCTCCATGATTGTAAAGGGGGGCTCAACTGCCATGGTACAATAAGAGGAGTTTTCTTCATAGAGTTTTCTCTGTTCCTCAGTCTGGGACTCAGTTTGAGGTAGGAAGATGTGGTCTAATATGTTGTCAATTAATGATTTCCAGGTTCTGGTATAACTTCCCGGTGCAATTTCGGTGGCTGTAACCACTTCCCCTCTTAGGAGCTTGTTAGTGACAATTCTATAAACAATTCCCCATAGGTCAGCATTACCATTTGCACTGACCAGGGTTTCCCATGTTTCTTTTTTCTTCTGCTTAATCTTGGCTGTGCAGTTATTTCTTGCCTCGTGATACCTCTGCCTGTGGCCAAGTTCTGCGTGCTCTTTGGAATGCTTTTTGGGCTCTGTTTGCTCTGTGTCTGAGGTCAGTTAGTTCTGGTGACCACCAGGGAACAGCCCTAGGGGGCCCGGGCATTTTTTTTTTATGGCTATGTCCACTGCGTCCGTGATTAATTTTGTCACCTGCTGCTGGAGGTCATTTAAGTTTTAGCCTTCAGTTCGAATATTTTCTGCTCCCATCATCAGCATCCATTGGAAGAGATCCCAGTCGGCCTTGGGAATGGCATACCTTGGCAAGAGAAGTCTGACGATCTGTCATGGAATTAGGGTTCGGTGCAGACTGAGGGTTATAACCCTATGATCAGATGTGGTCCAATGGTCCTGTACCTCCCAGGGGGTGAGGTGTCCTGCTATTGTTTGGCTTGCAAGGGTAAGGTCAATGTTTGCTTCCCATGCTGTACTTGAAAATGTGGGAAGCTGATTTGGTAGGTTCAGTATAGTAAAGTTACTGCTTGCTATGCACTCCTCCAGTCGCTGTCCATTGTGGCGTCTCACTCGCTGTCCATATCTGCCGTCTCACTATGCCAGATATGGACAGCAAATTATCACTATGCCATTCCAATAATAATTTTGGCACTCGGAAGCTGGTGCTGTAGGGTTTGCAGATATGTCGTGACGGAGAGAATGTCCTCTCCCTGTCTGGCATAGACTGAAGAGATGTAAAATTCCCCCACTGATGAGGCAATGTGGGCACATACTGCCCAGTTTGTGCAAAGGTCAGTTATTTTTGTAACCGTGAGGTCTGGGTTATAAACCACGACAGCTGCCCAAGGAATGTCCCCTTCCACTTGGACAATCTTGAACTTTAGGGGATAACCTCTCACTCCTTTATTATATGTATATGGTGGCTCCTGGAGTATGAGTATGTCCAAGTTTTTTTCATTAGATTTCTTAACTAGCTGAGTAGCAACTGCCTTAGAAGGCTGTGCATTATGTTGTGCAATTTTTATCCCGAAGTGATTGTATTGTTTTGGATTACTTCCCATAATTTATCCGTAGCTGTTGTGTACTCCTTGCTTTATTGTATGTTGGGCAGGCACTATCCCTTATAGAGTGGTCATGTGGCAGCTTCCGGGGCTTCAGCTTTGTTTAGACAGTCTCTATGTTCGTGGCCATCTTTGGCACAGTGGCCACATGCGTTTGCCTGCGGGTGTGTGTCGTGTGGCAAAAACTACAATATCTGAAGCTTTTGGGGACAGCCACATACTCCCTGTAGCAGTGACTGCCCCAATTTGCATATACCCTTGTCTGTTGCTTTATGGATTTCCAGGAAACTGTGGACAGCTCCAAGACCCGGTTGACAGCAATCCCAGTCCTGGCCCTGGTCTTGAACCTCAGTGTGATGGGCTGCTCTGGTGTTCCGTCCCATTTCAATTCATTGAGATTTTTCCTGTAGATTTCTTGGACTAACTCTTCAGGGGTGATATTATATTTATTATAATAATTA
The DNA here is from genome assembly GCF_048544385.1 of Mastigoproctus giganteus. Taxonomy (NCBI): domain Eukaryota; kingdom Metazoa; phylum Arthropoda; class Arachnida; order Uropygi; family Thelyphonidae; genus Mastigoproctus; species Mastigoproctus giganteus. The sequence goes on from NC_143579.1 coordinate 115,269,000, forward strand.
GCCTTATGGTGCAAGGAAGTCTGATGCTTTTGCTGCACCAGCCAAAAAAAAAATTTCAGTTACCGCAGACAGAGGAAGAGAGAGAGAGAAATAGAAGTGAATCACCAAGAAAGAGAAGAATGATGATATCCAGTTTAGGACCCTAGGTGTGCTAAGCTCATACTCACCAGATTATCTAGGTCATGTATCATTATACAGGGCCCTTTTTCCCTAGGCAGCTTGGCAAGCAGCCCCAGCGAGGATATTTTGGGGTTTTTTAGTATCTCCTGTACCTTTTTCTGTTTCAGTTTGAATGATCATGCCAACATTTCTCATTTTACTGATGGATCTTATTTTTGTGTTTAAAGTCGTCCTTCAGATTGTCCATGATGGTCGATTTAACTGTTTCACAAGACTTATGTGTTTCCACTGCTGCTGGTTTCAAAACTACCAGGTGGGGTCTGGTTAGCAGGGTTTTCTTCTGCCTGGTTTTGGCGCATCCTGTGCTAGTATTCACACTTGTGGTATTTATGTTGTTCCTCAGTGCCTGTGAGTATGCGGAAACGCACTGTGGCATTTGGTTTGTTCCACTGATTTGGAGGACCTCTAGCTTGACTTGGGCAATCTCCTTTTCAAGTTGAGTCTGGACTAATATCGTCTCCATCTTCATCCAGATGGGGACTATCTCTGTCCTAAGGACCGCTGAAACCATGTTTGTTTGCTCCTTGAACAAGCTCTCTAGTGCCGTTCGCAGGGCAAGGGACTGTTCCAGGGCTGTGCCCGGCGGTAGTGTTGAGTCTAACGGGGTGCCCTGCGATTTGTCCGGGGGTTTCTCCCTGATGTTGTCTGCCTGTATCACAGGTTGTTCAGCAGGATCCTTATTCTCGCTTTTGGAAAGAGTGAGTCACTCTTTCCATTTTTGATGTTACATATTTTTTTTTGTTTTCCTTTGGCTGTTGTGGAGCCAGATTGTGCAAAGTCAATGTCCTCACTTTCTATAATTTCAAAGTTTTCATTGTTTGCCATCTGTGGCTGCGATGCTCTTGATTTTCCTCCTTTGTCATCCGTTTCCATTGTCTTTGGATGAACAAGGTTGGAACGATTTATGGAATCCATTTTCTTTGATCTAAATGTAATGGTAGTCTTAATTTCTTTTAATTTCTTTAACGTGGCAGCCAGAATAAGTGGAACTGCCCTATAGCTTTGCTGCCTGGAGGATTTTACTTTCTATTTTTCAGACGGAAGGTGAACTTGGAGAGTGCCTGAAATTTTGACTGAGCGAGCACTTCCAGAAAAGCGTTGAGGGTGGGGAAATTACCCACAACTTAGTGTCCTCGGGCAATGAATGGCGTTGTTCATTCAAGAGGGAAACGTAGATATTTTAGTTCTGTGCATAATTATGACCAGAATAGCAAAATCAAAAGTCACAGAACTGTTGGGACACGATCAGTGCCTTGTTTAGAAACACACAGGGGTTACCCTCCCCAGTCAAGAGTGCACTTCAACCGCAGTGACAGAGAAATATGTAGTTTGCCACCCTCTCCAGCGCTAGAACAATGCCGCCATGGTGAGCTGACACATTGTTACGAGCGTTGAATCGAAAATGAGTTGAAATGTACTAAAACACCCAATAAAAAGAGAAACAAATCTCACCGCTGTGATCCACTGATGAATATTACTCCTTGGGTACACAATTTGGATAACTGGCTTAATTTAAAACACGTATTCCAAACACATTTTTGCGGAGTTCGTACAGCACATCTGAACAGTAGGGCAGCCATATTGGTGATCTCATTGTTGGGATATGGGATTTTTTTAAAAATCATTAATTTCGCATGTAGTCTAATGTACCACTTTTTAACTTAATGCTATTTATATTATAATGTCAGCCAGCTGATCAGAACGAAAAACAACATTTCATGATATGTTAACACATTAATGTGTCACCTAGTCATTAATAATTCTTAATGATTTAAGGCCAACAGATGTTGCCAGTCTTCAGATAATGCAAATGTAATTAACTTCCTACTAGAACATAACACCTGATTTCGGTATGAAATAAATTTTTTTCAAAATTGATGTGATTAATTTTGTAATAATTTTCTTAATCAGAAAGAAAGAAAATGCATTTGAAAAGGTCTTACATTATCTGAAATTATGTATACTTTAATTAAGAGAATTAAACATTTACAAGTGAACAAATCAACAAAATCTACTAATACCTGCTACTGCCAAGACAAAGAAATTGAAAAACTTTCACAAACTAAATCCCAGAAGAAAAGTGAATTTGTCAGTAAACCAGAAAGACTCATAAATACTAGGAATTCCCTGTAAAGATTGACTAGTATGGAAGTAAACTTTTAATCATATCTTTTGCAGTGTCACTACAGGAAAACAGATTTAATTGCTTGCTGATACAAATGTCACAATTTTAGACAGGCTTTATAGTACTAATTCTATACAATTCAGATAAATAATTTGATGCAGTTTTACTTTTGGAAAAGAGAATGGACAAGTATTACTTCCAATGCAATTTTTTTTTATTGTTTGCTTTATTTTTTTTTTGTAATATATTTTTAGTATAAGTTTCTTTACTAAAAGTTTTGCAGTAAAAGTAAAAAAATTTTCTGATAGGAGTTTTCATTTGAATAGAGTAATTAGAGTTTTTATGTGAAAAGTAATCAGAGTGGTCATTAATACTTGTTTCTGAAAAATGTGGGCTTAATAGGCTTTGAAATCATTAATTTCAAAATTATTGGTTTCGGGGCTACTTTGAAATCAGTAGTTTTAAAGTAGTCCGTATGTTTTTGAATCAGTTGCTAAGAGATTATGAAGAAACCTATAGACCTTACCACAGTAGTTTTTAAGTAGTTTTATCCTGCTTTCACAAACACAAACACAGACTTTGAGCTATTATTCTTTATACATTCTGAAAAATGTAAAGAATATAGTGTTAACTTTATTGTTATAAGCTATCATGACTGCCTCCCATCCTGACTTAAATTTCATTATTAGATGAGAAAATTATTACTTTCTTCTTTCTTTTAAACTTTCTCACTTCATTTATTTTACAGAATTATTTTTGTTTTAAAGTTAATTTTATTTTCAGTTTGAAAATGAAATGATAACCCAATTGGATATGTTAGTAGAAGGAGGTAGAGGGGATGAAAATTACAAAGATCTTTTTTATGAAATGTAAGTATCAGAGTAATTATCAGTTTTTATTGTATGAATTATCCTAAAATAGCATGTTTTTTTGTTTTTTTTTTTATATCATTAATCGTTAATAACATAATATTATGCTACCTAGCCACTCTATTAGATCCATGAGTTAATAATACTTTGGATTGCCATTAGCCCAAATCTATCATGATGTGACATGGAGTCAAAACAAGTTGTCAAAAAGTAACATGAGGAATGTTGGTGGCACCTCCATAGCCAGGTGGGCAGGAGCAGCAGTGTGTAGCAGACGCTTCTTGATTAGACCGGAGTTCGAGCACGTGCCCACCAAATATGGAGGATGCGGAAAGGCCAGAGAATGACCACCGCATATCCCCGGAGCAATATGGCCTTAGTTGCTAATGCTCCTAAAAACCAAATAACAAATAACGAGGAATGTTGAACCTTATTTGTACCAATACTGTCCTCAATCCCTGGAGTAACATGGGCAGCAGATTGTACCGATGAACTGGCCTTTCCAGTTTATCCCACAGATTCTCATTTGGACTGAGGACCAGGGATTTGGCTGGTCACTACACGCTTGACATCTCCCTTGTGTTCATCAGACCATTCTAACATGTTTGGGGTGGTGAATGGTTGCATCCTCATCTTGATAGTATCCCTGTTAATGTCAAATATGCAACATTTTCTGGGTGTACCTTATCTGCAGTGATGTTCAAATAAAAAGGTCAGATATGCTCTAGTGTTTGTAGTGCCCTCCAGGGAGAATCAGAGACCAAGGTATGCCACAAAAACATGTCCCGTGCACTTACACATTCTCCACCAGCCTATACTGTCAACATAGGCTGGTGGGGAAAGCAGCACTATACAGCACTGCAGGTTCCAGTATTTATGAAGATGCAAATATGTTTCTTCCATCAGTGCTGAAAAGTGTAAATTGAGACCCTTTGAACAACATGCTTCCAGGCCTCCTGCCCCAACACAGCCATTATCAAATGGTGTCCAAAATTGGTAACCTTTACGAAGGCCCCTACTTTTGTAGGTTTCTTCACATGGTGAAGATAAGAGTTAACCTCTTCATTAAATGTAGAGGTTACTGTTCCTATCATTAACCAGTGGTTATTACACTTGATAATGCTCTGAGTGTCAACACCTTCCTCTGTTGCTTTAGATTTTTGGCCAAAATTGCACTGTTCACAGATATTTTCTGGGTATTTTTATATTCATTAAAAACCCAAATGACACTAGGCTTTGAACACGGAAGAAGTGCAGCTGCCCTCTCTGCTGAAGAATTAACCATTATATTTCTTTGGAAGTCTGTGAAATTGTGTCTGTACCCCAATTCTGGTAAACCAATCTGGGAACTGGTTGGATCATGCAGTTTTAATGTGCATTCATACACCTCTTTGATTCTAAAAATTGCACACAGCCAAAGCCTCCATGGTCCTAATAAAGTGGCCAACCATGTATATAAATGCATTATATACCCGAATGAAAGATAGAACTTGTTATAAAACTTCCATAATATCAATGAAAAGTAATTACACTATATAAAAAAAATAAAATTAAATTAAAAGATTATGTTTATATTTAACCATTTCTTATACAGTAGAGCATCAGTTATCTGGAATAATTATTTGCTTCTGTGAAACCAATTTTTCATGGCATATTTTGTTCTCTTCATTTCATATCATGTTTAGTTAAGCTCCAGATGCAAAAAGAATAATATCAGCATGAAACTGTGCAATTTATTATTTTTCTGTTTTTTTTACAGTAAAATATCAACGAAAAGAAAGCACTAAAATGGGCAAAAAAACAGGAAGAATGTGATATAATCAAAGTGATATTGTTAAGGAACTTGAGATTTAGTAGCAAAAAAAAAAGTCACAACAAACGAAACAAAAAACGATATTTTTGAACATTATTTTAAAAAATTACTTTAAATTTTTTTCCATAAATATACATACATATGTAAATGTGCAAATTTTTATGTATAAGTTATTATACATAACTTATACATAAGCCAAATAGCCAAATTTTACAGATAATCGAACGTAAGGTAAGATTAAATAAATTCTGTTATAATGTATTAAGGTAAAAGAAAACGACTTTAAATATCGTGGAAAAAACGAATTTATTTAATGAAAAATATAATAATAATAATAACTTATACATAAAAATTTTGCAATGAATATGAAGCTTATTTTAGAATGCCTGTTATGTTAGAATGACCACCACATATCCCCGGAGCAATATGGCCTTAGTTGCTAATGCTCCTAAAAACCAAAAAAAATAAATAATAATAACATAACCTCTTGTTTCTCATTTTCCTCAGTGATATTAATGAGGGTATACAAGGAAAGTTGCCAAGTTTGTTGATGATTTATAGGTTGTAGGATGAGGCCATGCTGCTTCAGAATGACTTAGATCGGTTACACATATAGTCTGAAAGATGGAAATAGACACAAGTTCACAATTATAAATTTAATTATTCCAAGACTGCTTTTGACATTTGGATCCACATGGAATCAACACATGGAATTCTGTGAATCAACTTTTTCAGTGGTAACTTTTATAAAGTCAAAATATAGATCACAAACTCTAGATGATAATTTGGGAGCAGAGTTAAGATGCACTGTAATCAATTCTATTCCTAATTTCCATATTTAATGCAAAGATTTTTCAAGTATCCTATTAATTATTAAAAAATAATTGAAAACATTGATGTGTGTCCTTTTACCCTTCTATAGAAAATTTATTAATTATAAATGAGTATGTGGTGAATAAGGTAAATGTTGGAAGTGATCACAGAATGGTAAGATGCACACTTGATATAGATGTAGGAAAGGAAAGGAAAAAACTGACTCGAGTAAATAATAGAAGGTCATTGAGATAACAGAAGACAAGAATGAACAGTATGTACTGGAACTTAAGAACAAGTTTGAGCTTCTGCAGACTGCTCAGGACCAAGATATCAACGAGGAATATTACAACTTTCTGAAAGTGATAAAGCCCAAGAAACCTATAGGGAAAAGAAATTCAAAGAAGATAAAATTAGTCAAGAAACACTTGTTATGATGAACCAAAGGCGACAAATCAAGAGCAAGATAAACACTGACAGGGGGAGAAAATTGAGTATACTGAGTTATGCAAAGCCATTAGAAAAAGGCTCAGAGAGGACATAAGAAGATTTAACACAAGAAAAGTAGAACAAGCATTAAGGGAAAACAAAGGCCTTAAATCAGCAGCCATGAGTAGTAATACAGAAAGACAAATGATACTGAAACTTAAGAATAGCGATGATGTACTTATAAATAGCAGAGAAGGCATAATTCAAATAGCAAAAGACTACTGTGAAGAATTATACAAGGAGCGAGGGAATGATGCCAGCAGTGGGAAAGATGGATTGCAAATTAACAACACATACGACATACCCGATATTCTTCCTGATGAGGTAGAACATGCGTTGATGAAAATGAAGAATCAGAAAGCCCCAGGGGAAAATGAAGTTACTGTAGAGTTGTTAAAATTGGGAGAAAAAGACATAACACAAAAACTGGTAAGGCTCTTCACAAAATGCATTAGAAAAGGTGTGACGCCTAAGCAGTGGAATAATGCAATCATAGTTTGGCTGCATAAGAAAGGAGATAAATCAGAAATTGGAAGTTATAGACCAATTAGCTTGCTATCCCACATCTAAAAGTTGTTCACAAGGGTCATTACTAACAGATTAGAAAGAATACTTGATGAGAATCAACCGAAAGAGCAAGCTGGCTTTAGGACGGGATTCTCAACTATGAATCACCTTCACGTAATATCACGGCTAATGGAGAAAGCAAATGAATATAAAACACCATTATGCCTGGAATTTGTGTATTATGAAAAGACATTTGACTCCATACAGCATAAGGCAATGTTTCGGGCACTGGAAAGACAAGGCATAGATACATACCCCACATATTATGATTTTAAAGAAAATATATGAGAATGCTACCTCCTTTATTAGACTAGACAAAGACAGTAGCAAATTTAAAATCAAGAAAGGAGTTCGACAAGGAGACACAATATCTCCGAAGCTGTTTACTTCTGCCCTTGAGGAAGCTTTCAGAAGATTAGACTGGTCGCAGAAAGGAGTCAATGTGAATGGAGAGTACCTAAACCATTAACGATTTGCAGATGACATTGTGGTCATAAGCCACGATCCCGAAGAATTAGAGGAAAATCTTAATCAGTTATGCAGAATTAGTAAGGATTTTGGACTAAAGATGAATATGGCTAAAACAAAAGTAATGATGAACAAGTATGCCCCAGAAAGGTAATGATGAACAAGTATGCCACGAAAGGGACATAATGATTGAAGGAGCAGTAATTGAAAAGGTAGAGTCATATACTTATCTGGGACAGACAAGTTATTAGCTGTAATAAGGATAAATGGCTGAAAGTCAAGAGAAGAATAAATTTTGGATGGATAGCATTCAGGAAATATAGTCACATACTGAAGAGCAATATCCCAGTTTGTCTGAAACGTAAAATAATGAACCAACTTATGGAAGTGAAACTTGGGCACTCACCAAAAGAATGGAAGAGAAACTGAGAATTACACAGCGAAGAATGGGACGAATTATATTGGGAATCAGACTGTTAGATAAGAAGAGAAACACATGGATTCATCAGCAAACTTAAGTAAAGGACATTCTTATCAAAACTAAAGAACTAAAATGGTCTTGGGCAGAACACATAGTTCAAAGATATGACAGATGGACTAAGAAAATAACAGGATGGTACCCAAGAGGAGCTAGAAGAAAACCTGGAACACAACAACATAGATGAATGGATGAAATTCACAAATTCGTGGATTTGTGAATGGTCATTGCACAAAACAGACCATTGCACAAAACAGAAGGAATTGGAAAGTTGCTGGAGAGGCCTTCATCCTGCATTGGATTGAAAATGGCTGATGATGATGTGGTGAAAATGTTGACAATTTCCTCACAAGTTTAGCAAGTATATGAAAAGTGTTGGACACCACGGTTCTAAGTGTACTACTGTAGGAAGTTGGATTTTTCGGGGTTCAGTTTTTGTCTTGTTTCTCATTTTCCTCAATGATATTGATAAGGGTATACAAGGAATGTTGCCAAGTTTGTTGATGATTTATAGGTTGTAGGATGGTAAAAACAATCATGACAAGGCCATGCTGCTTCAGAATCACTTTAGATCAGTTATCTGAGACGGAAAGATGAAAACTGAAGTTTATTTCTACTACGTGTAAGATTAAGGAGCAAGCATTTGAGGAAAAGCAATCCAGGAAGAAATACAGGCTGTTGGGGGGGGGGGGGGGGACATGGAATTAAAACTAATTCAGGATGAGAAAGATTTAGGAGTTATGTTATATGCAGAGCCCCTATGAAGTTTTCTCTGCAGTGTTAAGCAATTTGCTATTACATCCTGAACCTTACTAGCCAACTGCTTAACACTACAGTTGGCTAGTAGGGTGTTCAGGATGTAATATCAGTAACTAGGGCCTTTTCCATCAAGAAGAAAGATTAGCGTTAGTTGAGGCATAAGATGCAAGAAAGCAAGCTTATGCAGCATCAGCCAAAAAAAATCCGTTCACTCCAAATGCCTGTCTAGCTCAACCTTAAATTTATTTAAGCTAAAAACTTCCACAACAAGAGATATAAGTCTGTTCCAGCAATCAGCTACCTGCTGGCCAAATGCAAATTTCTGCACATCTGTTCTACAACTGTCTTTCCTCATTTTGAATCTATGCTCCCTCAGGTTCGTAATCTAAGCAAGAGGAAGAATGGTGCCTCCAAAGCCAGGTGGGCAGGAGCAGCAGTGCGTAGCACACCTTTCTTGATTAGACCGGGGTTTGAGCCCGTGACCACCAAATACAGAGGATGCGGAAAGGGCAGGGAATGACCACCGTATATCCCGGGAGCAATATGGCCTTAGTTACTAATGCTCCTAAAAACCAAAATAACAACAACAACAAGAGGAGGAATCCCATCAGCATTGAGCTTGCTCAACCCGTTCAAGGCCTTGTACACCTCAATCAGATTACCTCGCAGGTGCCTAGTCTCCAGGTGCTGCAATTTACAGAAATTAAACCTTTCTTGGTAAGAGCACCCCTTTGTTCCCCTCACTAATTTGTACCCATTCTAGCAACTCTACATCCTTCCTAAAATGAGGCCTCCAGACCTGTATACAGTGGCCTGACCATTGCCTTGTAGAGCAGGATATTCACCTCCTTGTCCCTGCTAGCAAAATTTCTATATATCATTGACAAGACTCCATGACCTGCTCTGGCAGCCCGTCTCAGTGAACTTCATATCTGACTGCACAATTACTCCCAAATATTTTTCATTCTTCACTTCCCTTTTTCCCATTTGATAATTCGATAATTTTGATAATTCCCTTTCCCATTTGAAATAATGTATTCAGGTTTGAAGGCTTCACCTAAAAATTCTGCTTCACCACAGAAATTCTAGAAAGGCTCCAGAAAAGGACATCTAAATTGGTTGGAAGTGCTAAGTGCTGTCCCTGTGAGAAACATTTTAGGTATGGACTGTAGAGCCTGAAAACCGGACACTTGAAGGGTAACCTGATATGTGATCTTTAAGGAGTAAGCAGAAAGAATGAGGAAGGTATTTTCACATTAGCAGACAAAACAAGAACAAAGGGATAAAAAATCAAAATATTCAGAAGCAACAGAAGATTACGTTTCAAGAAGTTCTCATTCCCTTGTTCAGGCAAAGTGTTTTTGATAATTGGAATAGGTTGCCTCCTGTGATGTGGAGGTAAATTTTAGTGGAGTCCCTCAGGGCTCAGTGTTGGGTCCATTATTGTTTTCTGTATTCATAAATGATATTGATGATGGTATATCAAGCTTAATGTCGAAGTTTGCAGACGATACAAAGGTAGGCAGGGTTGTCAAGGACACTACTGACACTATGCTGCTGCAACAGGATCTGGAAAGGTTGAGCAGATGGGCTGAGAGGTGGCAAATGAAGTTTAACATTGACAAATGTAAAGTACTACACATGGGAAACAGCAACCCCAGAGCAACGTATCAACTCTGTGGTATTACACTGACAGTGGTAGAGAATGAAAGGGACCTGGGGGTGGTTGTGCAGGCAGATATGAAGTTCTCTGAGCAGTGCAGATGGGCTGCAAGAGTAGCTCATGGTGTATTGTCAATGATATATAGGAATTTTTCTAGCAGGGATAAGGAGGTGATTATTCCCTTGTATAAGGCAATGGTCAGGCCACACCTAGCGTACTGTATACAGGCCTGGAGGCCTCATTTCAAGAAGGATGTAGAGCTGCTGGAACGAGTACAGAGAAGGGCAACAAGATTAGTGAATGGAACAAAGGGGTGCTCTTACGAAGAAAGGCTTAAGATTTGCAAATTACAGTGTCTGGAGACTAGGCACCAGCGAGGTGATCTGATAGAGGTGTATAAAGCATTGAATGGTTTGAGCATGCTCAATGCTGATGGGATTCTTCCTCTCACTAAGAATAATCACCTGAGAGGGCATAAATTCAAATTGAGGAAAGACAGATGTAGGATAGACGTGCGGAAATTTGCCTTTAGCCAGCGAGTGGTTGGTTGGTGGAACAGACTTCCATCCCTTGTCGTGGAAGTTGATAGCCTAAATAAGTTTAAGGCTCAGCTGGACAGGTATTTTGAACGAACAGAGGGGTGAAGTGGGAGTGGGTTTTTTTTTTTTTTTTTGGCTGATGCTGCATAAGCTTGCTTTCTTGCATCAAATGCCTCTACTAATGCTAATGCTAATGCTAAATTCTGACGTAGTCCATAACGTAATTGGATTCTTATTTTTTGAAAGTGGGTAAATTGTGATTGGTTCCTTTTTTTTTTTATTCTATATTTGCATCATTTCATCTAATTAATACCAAATGTCCTACATTCCAACAGAATGGACTATAGGTATTGTAAGCTCTATGCTTCTGCAGTTTAATGAAACTACCTTTAAACTTTTCTTTAGATGAATCAGTGACTAGCTACTATTCTTCAGTTTCTTTTGAAATCCTAGCTCTTCCATTTATATCTGGACACACACAAAGTGGGTCCTGCACACCATAAGATCTTGAAAGTTTTTTTTATTTCTCTTACTAAATATGGAAATCTTTGTACCATCAGTTAGTAAATTCCAAAAGTTCTGCCTGCTACTTTGTTAGATTTAAATAATTTAGTCATTTGCTGAGCAGAATGTTACTTGGATCTTCCAATGGATTCTCTTCTACTTCATTAGGAATGGGAAGTTCTTTCCAGTTAGTTTGGTTTTGGAGTATGAAGGCCCTCTTCCTGCAGGACTGACTTCATTACAAAAGCAACATTTGAATGTTCTGTTTTTATTTTTTGATACTCCTCAAAATACCTGAAATCTTTGTAAGGCCGAAATGGTAGTATTTTTATTATGGCTATTTAATTCATGAGAACAATGAATGGCATGCTCTTCTTTCCTTTAACATGGCACAGCAGCATAAAGGTGGTCTTTATTTCCTAATTGGTATTCAAAGTACAGATAATAAGTAGACATGTGTCCAACATTGTGATTTTGATATAAACCATCCTTACATGCTCATATTGTGAGAATTGCCCAGTAAATAATGCAACTATAGTGACATAATTTCTTCATATTGACCGTATTGATTGTCAGGAAATAACTTTATACAAAGATAACAAAACACACAACTGATTTCAAATGCACATAGATACACTGATGTCTAACATACATGAACTTCTTATAACAAATCCTTATAACAGATGACTCATTATAAATTATCCTCTCCTACATTTCCTACATTCCTCTGTTAATAATGCAATTATAGTGATATGATTTCTTCATATTGACCATACTGATTGTCAGAAAATATCTTTATACAAAGATAAAGCACACAACTGATCTCAAATGCACATGGATAATACTGATGGCTAACATACATGAACCTCTTATAACAGACGACTCATTATCAGTCATCCTTTCCTACATTTCCTGCATTCCTCTGTTTCATGTACATTCAGTAATTAAAAAAATATAATAATAAATAAATTTTCTGTTTATACTCTTGGCACAACAACACAGTCACTCAAAGCACATGTACATATGTACCCTCATACCTGACCACTCAGCTACACTGGCTTCTCTAATGTTGTTATGAAAATCAGCTAATCACGTTTTTTTTCTGACAAAATTTATTAGGCCAATTTCAGAATTAACACAAAAGAATTAATTTATAAAGTTTTCTTTTTTGTTATCAAAACCATGTTGACCAGTGATATCGGTAAGTAGCGTCGGGCATTCAGAATCATCAGTCATCAAGAATTCTGCTTGATGATTTCCCACAAAACAATACTCTTCCCTTTTATTTTGACTGTTTCATATTTAAATTATAAAGAATTTATAATTTTGATATTGCTAATTGATTTTTTTTATTATTTTAGTCCAAATCAGAAGAATCATAAATCTTTTATTTTGCAATAAAATTAACCAGTGGCACAAGGCCTTGCAGTCTACCTGAAAAATGTCTGTGCATTTTGATCACCTTCTTCTTCATGTAGAGTTATTATGTGAAATTGGTGAAACAAATAATATGTGCATGCATTATTTTGAATTTTCACATTTTTTAATGGTTTTATGAACTAGAACAGGTTGTTCAACATACAGCCTATGGGCCAGAATGTGGACCACCAAAGGTTGTCATCAGCCTGCCAACCTTTCTTAAGTGTGATAGATAAATAAGAGTACAAAAACTTTGATGCATTGATATAGCCAGTATAACTCATCCCAGGGGCTCACATCTGGTGAGTATGAGCGTGGCTCATCCAGAGTGCTGAGCTGGATATCATCATTCTTCTCTTCTTTTTTGGTGATTTCCTTTTACTTCTCTCTCTCTCTCTCTCTCTCTCTCTCTCTCTCTCTCTGTCTCTCTCTCTCTCTCCTGGTACAGCATAAGCCTCCGGGCTTCCTTGTACCATATCACTAATAATAATAATAAGACTATTCTATGTTGATTGTACTGCACGTTCAGCACCTTTCAGTCCTGCAGATAATATGTAAGTGGAAAAAGATTACTTTTGTTCACTAACACAATCCATTTCAGTCCTTATATCTAGATAGCTTTGTCTCAGTGCCAGCTGTTTACCCATGGTTCTGCCCTAAGTGGCCACTGGATACTGAATTTGCAAATAGGTACTGTAGAAAAAATATCTCCGCCTTCTTAGTAAATGTGACCAAATACAGTGAAACTTCTCCTAATGGACACCTCTCGTTAACGGACATCTCTCTACAACGGACATTTTCAAATTCCCCAACTCACCTCCATTGGTTTTAACGTGTTTGCAGTTCTATCTAGCGGACATTCTCTGTAACAGACGCAGACAGGCAATCTGCACTGTTTCGTTTAGATTAGCACTTAATTTGATCTCCCCATAACGGACAGCGGGCGAGCTCATGGCCCTTTTTCTAGGAACGTTTCTTCCACGTATTGCCTCAATCGTGTGTTTATTTTCAATTTCCGATTCTCTGAATTTTATCAAGGTTTACGTCGCGGTTCTAAACCCTTTTTCAAGAATTTTAAGGCACGTGTAAAACTTCTGATGAATTTGGTGTGTGCAGGGGGGGGAATATGGTCCGCCTTTCGTCTTTTCAGTTTCAGCTTTCAGTTTTGTTCAGTGTCGTGTGAAGTGCACAGTGTCTTCTCGTAAACATTTAACTTTAAAAGATAAAGTCGAACTCGTTAATGCGTATGATCGGCAAAAAAATAGTGTTCAGAATCTCGCTGCAAAATTCAAAATCGGGAAGACGCAGGTAAGCGACATCCTAAAGAAAAAAAATGAACTGTTCAAACAATTTTGGCAACACGGAAATGAACAGGTTCAAAAATCATTCCTGAAAACTGTTGGACTTCAAATTTGTGGCGCACGTGCTAAAAAAATTCCCATTAATGGGCCTATTATTAGGGAAAAGGCTTTGGAGGTTGCGAAATCTATGGGAGTAAATGAGTTCAAAGCTTCTGTGGGATGGCTAGACAAGTTCAAAACTCGGCATAAAATTTCTTGGAAAACCGTAAGTGGTGAAGGCGGATCTGTTGATACTGGGGTTGTAACAAAGTGGACCGTCAAATTGGAAGATTTATGTCGTGATTTTGAAGCTAAGGATATTTACAACTGTGACGAAACAGGGTTGTTTTTTAAAGCTCTTCCTGAAAAAAAAATGAGTCTAAAAAACGAAAAGTGCCAGGGCGGAAAAATTTCTAAGGAACGCTTGACTGTACTATTGTGTACAAATATGCTGGGAGACTTTGAACAACCTCTTGTTATAGGAAACCCACAAAATCCTTGTTGTTTCAAGGGCATAAAGTTGAATCTTTTGGATGTTGACTGGAAGTCTAATAAAAAAGCATGGATGACATGAGATATCATGAGCGAATGGATAAGTCACTATAACCAAAACATGATTCGTCAAAACAGAAAAATTATTCTTTTCATGGATAATGCTGCATCTCACCCGCACATTGAATTGTCCAATATTCAAATCGTTTGTCTGTCACCAAACACATCTGCAGAGTGTCAGCCCTTGGATCAAGGGATAATAAAAAATTTTAAACTTCACTACAGAAAACTTGTTTTGAGACATCTCATTGCAAACATGAACGATGTAACATGTGCGAGTGACCTTGCAAAGAAAATCAGCATCCTAGATGCGATTCAGTGGATTTCCTCTTCAGTAAACGCAATTAGAAAACAAACTGTCGTGAACTGTTTTGTAAAGTCTGTCTTCTCAAACGCAAAAATTGAAGTTGTGAACAGCAATGTGGAGCACCAAGAAGAAGAAGAACTTCAACATCTATTGATAATGTACGATACTTCCGCTACAAGTGACCCTGGCTACAAAGATATAGACTCAAACCTCACTACAGAAGATGGTGCTCTAGATATCAACGACATTATCATCGATATTTTTCAAGAAGTTCCTCACGAGGATGAAGAAATGGAAGGAGGTCATTCTGTCGAAGAATATATTAACGACGAACCACCGATGAAAATAGAAGAAGCGCTCATACAAATCAATCGTTTAAAAATGTTTTTCGCCACTGAAGAAGATACTGAAGGACTTTCGATGGTTTCTTCACTCCAAACAAATGTTGAAAACAAAATTATCAGCCGGAAGAAGGTGCAGAAGAAAATAAGTGATTACTGTATGTATTTTTCTTAAGATAAAGTCATAATATGCATAGCACAATTGTATGTATATTATTTGCAAAAATATTGTGCAAAATCTGTATTTAATTTAATTTTACATTAAACGTTTATCGATTTTTCTTTATCTCTTGTGTATGTAATTGTATATTATTTACAAAAATATTGTGCAAAATCTGTATATATTTTAATTTAATTTTACATTAAACGTTTAACGATTTTTCTTTCTTTCTTTTTTTTTTTTTCCTCCCTCAGACTTCTTGTTAACGGACACTTCTCTCTAATGGACACATTTTCGTTCCCCGTGGCTGTCCGTTAAAGGGAAGTTTCACTGTATTTTTCTGAATTGCACATTAAGCTACATGGAAAGGATCAATTTTCTAATTGATTATATGAGCATGTTACAGCCTATACCAAGAAATGAAAGCTATTTCATAAACAGTTACTTCTTAAAAAACTAACCACTTTATTTATTTATTTATTTTTTTATGAAGACCCCAAATAGGAGAGGTATTAGAACCTATAGTACTTAGTAGCGTGCGTGGGTTGGAGGTTGAGAAGATGAAAGAAGATATTTGTTGACATTAGAATTGAACTTCTATAGACTGTAATTTTCAGGAAATACGTATGAAGAAAGGTTGTTCCAGAAAACGGCAGTTGAATGAATAAACGAGGAAGATGAAAAGTTGGCTCTGTGAGTACGAAGTTGGACAGTAAATCGATGTTGGCTGGTGGCGACTCTCGTTCAGACTGTTTTGAAAGAGAGAGAGCGGGAATTATAGAATTCAATTCAGAAGAACAGTGCCCATCAAGTATCTGTAGAAAAGGCATGCAGCAGAAACAGTACTTCTATGAGACAACGAGTGGAGAGACTCTGTTAGAGAGGAGTCATTAATTAATCTAACTGCCCTCTTCTGAATGGAATCTAGAAGCCCAAGAGAGGTTTTGGGGATGCTGCCCGAGATGTGGGAACAATATTCCATTGTAGGGCAGATTTGCAATTTGTACAGAGTGAACAGCTGTTTGGAAGAAAAGTAATGCCGAGAGCGAAAGAGAAAACCAAGTTTTTTAGATGCAGAAGAAGCAATATTTGTAATATGCTTGTGCCGAGAAAGATTAGAAGTCATGATAATCCCTAAAATAGATATATCATTTTGCCTAGAAATCGGAGTGTCACCAAAGATAAGCATAGGAGCAGAAGAATCCTTTTTGCGAGATATAAGACAAGACTGAGTTTTAGAAGGATTTAAATCAACTAAGTTGTCTTTGCCCCACTGCAGTTACCTGGAGATCGGCATTTAAGGAATTGGTAGCAGACATTCGAGAAGTTGAAGCTGATTGAGCAGGGCAAGGTTTCTCAAAATGGAAAATGGAATGCGATGTGCTATCATCAGCAAAACTATGGATAGGATTTCCAGTCAATGGAAGAAGGTCATTAATATAAAAGATGAAAAGAGTGAGAGTAAAGAACTGAACCTTGGGGAACACCAGCAATAGTGGAGAAGTTAGAAGACAGAGGGCCATCTACCATCACCCTCAGTGAACGATCAGAGAGAAAACTGGATAACCAATTACAAAAAACAGTTGGCAAACCATAAGATGGAAGCTTGTTTAGAAGACCTTTATGCCAAACACAATCGAAAGCCTTTGAGATGTCAAGAGAAACTGCTTGTGTCTCACTGAACTTTTCCATTGAATTTGTCCACAAATGAGTAACATAAGCCAGAAACCAGTGGATCGACACTGACGGAATTCATACTGGCGATCGTTTATCAGACGGAATGTTTCTAGGTAGTTCAAGAGTTGGTGGTTGATTGATTTCTCCATTACTTTAGAAAGAGTAGAAGTAATTGCAATGGGATGGGAGAGATTTGTCACCCTTTTTTAGGAACTGGCTGGATATGAGCAAATTTCCAAACAGAAGGAAAACATTTTACCTTCGGAATAAGAAAGTGAAAAAAGGCGGTAAAGAATAGGAGTAAGTTCAGGAGCACAGGTTTTGAGAACAAGTGGAGAAATACCATCAGGACCTGGAGCTTTCTTAGCATCAAGATTTGTCAAAATCCTTCTGACATCCTTTTGACGGAAGACCACAGGAGTCATTGAATGGAAATGGTTGGAGGTGTTTTACCGAGATCATTAATACATGAGTTGGAAGAAAACTGGGATGCTAGTAGGTCAGCTTTATCCTTGCCTGAAGTGATAATAGAACCATCTGGTTTGACAGAGGTGGAAGCAGAGATGGGCGAAAGTTGCGGCCAATAGCTTTGGCAAGAGACCAGAATGCTCAGCTACCATTAGGGCAAGAAGCAAGTTTTCTACTGTTAGCCTGTTCAAAATCTAGTTTGGACTGATTAATAACTGCTTTACAATTGTTGTGAGATTTGGCGTAGGCAGAAAATGAAACTGAAGAATTGGAAACAAGCCAATTACGATATGCAACATTCTTCTCTTGAACAGCCTTAGCACATTTATTGGAAAACCAAAGTTTAGATAAAGGATGAGATTTTAAAGTAGAGTGTGGTATAAAGGATTCCATTCCTACAAGAATAATTTCACTAACACGATCTGAGCAAACGTTGACATCAGAAGTTTTGAAACAGTAATCTGACCAAGGAAAATAAGAAAAGAAATCTTGCAGGTCATCCTATTTTGCATTCTTGTAATGCCAAAAAATATGAGGTTGGGAATAGCCATGAGATAAAGGCTCCATTGGGGAAGAGACAATCACCAAGTTATGATCTGAGGTGCCTAAAGGACCTCTCACTCCGACCGTATACTTAGAAGGGTTGTTTGTGAGAAAAAGATCAAGCGTGTTGACTGTATGGTTAGGATTATCCGGTATTGTTGTAGGTAAATGAACAATCTGTGCAAGGTCATTAGTAATTGCAAAAGCCTCAGCATCTCGACCAGCTGGGTCGGGATGACTAGAAAATGGAAGCCAGCTAGAGTTGTGAACATTAAAATCACCAAGGAAAATTACCTTCACTGTGAGGAAAGTTTGACTGGAGAAAGTCTAGTTGCAAAGAGAGGAAGTCAAAGAGCTGCAAGTGATTAGTGGAGTTGGGAGAACGGTAGAGACAACAGAGGAATTTGACACAATGAGGTAGAGAGATTTTAAGCCAGAGAAGATTGAAAAGAGGAGATTCCAAATTACCAAGTCTCTGACAGGGAATATCGGAACGTACATATGCACAAGTACCATCTTTGAGGCGAAAGGAATCATACAGCAAATAATTTGGGCATATGAGATGAGCAGTAGTTGAATCGACCGATAACTGAGATTCTGTCAGAAAAAGTATATGGGGTTTGGCAGACTGCAAATGGAAATGGACATCGTTGAGATTAGAATTGAGACTATATATATTTGTGAAATGAACTAGAAAGTGTTTGGGAGGTTTAGATCTTTTCGCAGATGGGTTTACTGTTAGTTTGACAATTCATGGTGTATTCAGTTATAACACTTTCAGCAAGACGTGCTGAGAAAATTAAGCTTAAAAACTACTCAGCATTAATTAATTGCCTTATTAGATGAATTTGATCAGAAATTTTCAGATATCAGGAATCATAGGCTCAAGCTAAAAATTTTTGTTGATCCATTTAGCATAAATGTTGAAGAAGAAGAAAATACCTTTCAGCTAGAATTAATTGAGGTTCAAGCCAGCAATCATTTGAGGAGAGCTTTTGTTAAGAATAATATTCTCTCATTTTATAAAATTCTCCCTTTTTGTTGATGTATTTATAAAAAATACATCAACAAAGAATCCTTTCCAATCTTTCAAGCCATGCTGTTTGGTAGCACATGTTGTGTAAGCCATCTTTCATTGTTGAAAAATAAAGTAAAAGTCTTGGTCATTATTAACAGATGAACATTTATGAAATGTACCTCATATTGCTATGTCAAGTGTTCCAGTGAATATTGAATTTTTGTGCAAGCAAAATCAATGCCAGATATCTCACTAAAAATGTAATTTGCCTATTTGTGTACTGAATAAATAATAACTCATTAAAAATTTTTCTTTGAATTTGTAATTTTAACGATAAAAGTATTTTTAAAGGCTCATTTACGTACACATTTCTTAAGAATGATATTCTCACTTTTTTATAAAAAATACATCAACAAAGAATCCTTTCCACTCTTTCAAGCCATGCTATTTGGTAGCACATGTTGCAAAAGGCATCTTTCATTGTTGAAAAATAAAGTCAATGCCTGTGTATGACAGGCATCTTGGTATGGCATACATTTGAGAAAATATCCCGATAATTGTGATATATCTTTTAGTAGATTTTTCTCACTGGCCCAAAGAGAGTTGAAAATTTCTGAATCTGGCCCCTCACTCATAAAGGTTAGACACCCCTGAGCTATAAAAATATTTTCATGCTTATCTCTTATGTTTAGTAGTGTTTCCCTCCTCAAAAGATTTAATAAAAATTTTGATTTAAATTTAAAAACACAACATTTTTAAGTTTTTCATTAAAAAATAAATAATTATATTAATAGTATTTCATTTGATTTGATTAGGAAAAGTTCAAGCACTGCTACAGTGCAAGCATAATTTTAAAAAAACCGATCACTTTTTAAAATATAAAAAAAGAAATAGGGTGAACCTGTCATTCACCATGTGTGTTGGGTGCACTACCATTGCCAGGCTAAGACTTGTAAAACATCTTCATGATAATTCTTATTTCAGTATTATTAGATTTTAAAAAAATGAATTAATATTGAAGTTATAATTTTGTATGTAGAAAGAAAGAGAGAAAGCGAGAAAGATAATAAAGTCAGTCATAATTAAATTTTTAGCTTAAGTGGACTTTGTGAGAACCACCAGACTATGCATGATCAAGGTATGAAATTTGTGAAAACTATAGTGAGATTGATGAGACGATTGTTGGAATATAGGACCATTGTAACAGATGAAAACAAGGAAAATCGCATGAGTTGTACTGTTAACCTCTTGGTAAGTTCCAGTTCTTCTATATAAATATTATCCAAACTTGGTGCAGTCTTGCTCAAAAAACGTTTTATATTTGTGCATAGTATGGATCTTTTCATATTCTTCAAGGATCATTGTACAGCCAAGCCTCGCATAACACGAGTTCAATTAACGAGTTTTTCAGTTACCGCTATTTGAAAAAATTATACCACTTTTCACTTTACACTATGCAAATTTCCAGTTAATGGGATCTTTTTTTTTTTTTAATGCGATAGTTAAAAAAGATTTGAATCGCGTGTTAAGCTTACCACGCGTTGGACGGGCAATAAACAAACGTTTTTCTGCTGCCCGCCTCAGTGTGTTCCATCAACTATCGGAAGAAGACATACTTGTTTGTCTCCCGCTAATAAAGTCAATGTTGACTTTTCCAAAAATTCCATCATAACTCCAATACAATACACTCTCTCTACTGCATATCCATATAAGCAAAAAATTTCCAGGAGTTGCAGTAATCACTGCTCATGCACAATTGTTTAATTTCTCCCAAAAATTTCATACTCGTATTTTATTAACTGCTAACCAAGGACACTGTATTAATCATGTTCATCCTATTTTGAGTACCATACCTCATCCTCTTTCCTCATCTATATACCTAGTTGCACTACAGCAAGAAGAATGCACATGCACCGATACTCAGGCATATGTCTTTCTGCTTTATTTCTTTTCTTTTCATTCTCATTATACTGAATATTCTCACATGCAATTCATTCAGAGCAGTTAAAATGCTACAGGTAAGTATATCTTGTTTTAAACTTTTACTGTTTTGTTTATTATATCGATTTATTATCTGCAAATATATGATTGTTTCATAGTCTGATTATATAGATTTACATCTACATATATCACGTTCTTTTGTCTGTTGTATAGCACTTTATTGCCTACTTGAATTCAGCCATCTAAACATACATATTTGTTAATTATTCTGTGTACTCTTCCTTAACAACAGTAACTTGTTCATGTTATTTGACTGAATTTTTTTCATTGATAATTATATAATATTATATTGAAATTGTAAGAGGAAAGCTGATTTTATTCAATTTAGCTCACCGTAAAACTGGATGCAGGTACTTTTGCAGTTTGCTTTGAGTGTATAATTCTCCTGTTATAAATTTCTGCCTAGAATAATTAATATGTCAACTGGATTTTATTAACTATAGAAAAAAAAATTATAATAGCCATATTAGTGCATTTTCGTAACAGGTGAATGATTTTATACATTGCTTCAACTAAAGCTACCACTTCGCATGAATCTCTACAAAATTCTGTTTTTTTTTCTTTTTTGTTTTAGGAATTTTATCATGAGATCAACAGAAAGGAGATGTACATTCGTTATCTTTACAAGCTGTGTGATCTACACTTAGAATGTGACAACTATGTGGAAGCTGCCTTTACTCTCAAGCTGCATGCAAAGCTTTTGAAATGGTCTGAAGATTCTTTACCCCAACTACTAAAAAACAACAAATATCCCAAATGTGAAACACATCGTGAATTAAAAGAAAGATTGTTTTATGACATTATTGAATATTTTGACAAAGGAAAGCTATGGGAAACAGGACTGACTCTTTGTAAAGAGTTGGCATCTCAATATGAAAATGAAGTATTTGATTATGGCAGGCTTAGTGCATTATTGAAGAAGATGTCTATATTTTATGATAACATAATTAAACAGGTGCGCCCAGAACCAGAATATTTTAGAGTAGCTTATTATGGCCATGGATTTCCAACATTTTTACTAAACAAGGTATTTGTTTATCGTGGCAAAGCATATGAGCGGCTGAGTGATTTTAGTAGCCGTTTGCTGAATCAGTTTCCTTCTGCTCAGATAATGACAAAATTGTCACCACCTGGGGAAGAGATAACAGAGTCATCCAACCAGTTTTTACAGATAAATAAGGTTGATCCAGTTATGAGTGAGCAGAATCGTTTGAAAGGAAAAACGGTACATGAGCAGATTTTGAGATATTACAAAGTCAATGAAGTTCAGAAGTTTAGTTATTCACGTCCTATACGAAAAGGAGAGAAAGATTCTGATAACGAATTTGCCACTATGTGGATAGAAAGGACAACTTTAGTAACCTCTTATCCATTACCAGGTATCTTACATTGGTTTCCTGTGACATCATCAAAAACCATTGAAATAAGTCCTTTGGAAAATGCTATAGAAACAATGGAAACAACTAATAATAAAATATGTAATTTAGTAATGCAGCATTACAGTGACCCAAATCTTCCCCTCAATCCTTTAAGTATGTTGCTGAATGGAGTTGTGGATGCTGCAGTTATGGGTGGAATCGTTAATTATGAAAAGGTTAGTCACAGTTATTTTTCACTCTTTTTACAGTTATTTATTTTTAAATAATTTGCTGGAACATTTTATGATGTTGATATATTGACCCAATTTGATTTCTGAGCTGCAGGATTTTTAAATCCATAAGGCAGTCCTCCTACTGGAGGACTACAGTCAGAGGAATTAGGCAACTCAAGCAGTTGTTCTTTGAGTTGTGTTGAAGACATGAGTCAAAATAAAAATGGCCTAAGTTGCCTAATTGGTCCGCTCTATTATTTGTAATTGAATACTTCCTATTTGTTAAACCACAGTGAAACCAGTCACTTAGGCATTCAGTTTTTAGGTTACATGTGAGCATGAGCAAGAATATGGAAGATTTTTCTTCTGTCATTAAATTTGCAGAAGACAATTTAGTGACAGAAGAAAAAAGTGGAAAAACTACCCTACTACCAGGTCTGTCACCATGATAAATGTCACCATGACCTTTATCAACCATACTGAATAAACCACACAGCCAAAGAGAGCCATGTTGTTTATTCAGTATGGTTGATAAAGGTCATGGAGATGGGGCACAGAGGCAAAATTTCTTTGCAGAAATTTTTCTTCTGCAATATAAAAGGTTTTGTGTTTACCAGGTTTGGTTCTAGCCTTGGTGGAACTGAGCACAAAATAGTGTTAGTTCACTCATAAAAAATTTTTTTTTTACCTGTGTTACTTTCATTATGAGTGTGGACCGATGCAACACTTGGAAAAACCACATAACAGTGCACTTCTTGCACTGTATTATTTTGACACTTTCTTTAGACATGGTAATGTGCAGTGGCATTGGTAATTATTGACACAGGTATCCTTTCTAAAAGGAGGTAGGGTGTTTGAGCAAAACATAAAATATATAATTTTATTTTGCATGAATTTAACCTGGTACTCTGCTCACACAAGAGACCTGATGGACCCCACTCCAAAATAACTATGGCATATTGTTATTTCACTGCTACTGGCTGAACCTTTCAGCACCTTCTTAAATACAGATAAACATTTGAGCAGTTTTGGAAGTGAATAATTATACTGGTTAATGTGTTTTTACCTCCACTAACACAGCTTTTTTCAATCAGTTTTATGCATATATTTCATAAATCTTAAAATTTCACATCACAATTTCTACATATACAGGTTTTTGTGTTTCCTATAATAAGTATATCTAAGTATGCCTATAATAAGTATATCTTACTGTAATTTAGGAAAGTAGATGTGACACTGATCTGTAGCATTAACTGCAAATAATGTTACATGCACTCATAGAGAGCAGTAATATTGGAGAGAATTAACTTGTCTAACCTTGTTTATCTTTGTCTCCCACCTCTCTGTTTTTTCAGTAACTGAAAAAACAGTTATAATGTGAATATGTGTACAGTTTATCTGCATATCTATTGCATATAGTTTGTTTCTTCCATGTTTTACTTAGTATTGTATTGTTAAACTGTTTAAGCAGATGCAGAGGAAGTGTCTGAATCACCCAAAAATTTCTGCTACGAAAAATTTCCCCCCCCACTGATGAAGCCCACTAGCTTCGAAACTATCGTCTGAGTAGTGGTATCCACTGAAAATAAGTAACAGTAGTCTTCTCTACTAGAGAAGTGTTATTTCTTTGAAGTAGTGCAATACCAGCTATCTCATTGTGAAGGCACCCACAATATGAGATACAATTAAAACGATGCCTTTACACTACATACGTAGTTCAAATTTATAGATAAACTATGGTGTATCTACACTGATGTTATATATATATATATATCATTGGAGATGTAATAGAGACATCATTTTTGTATTGGAATCAGTGGATCAATTTCATCTAAAATCTGCACCTTTTGCTGTAGATAGAAAAACAATCCATCCCCCTCCCCCCAGTCAGTGTTATTGTTTATTTGGAATGGCATGTTCAAAGGACCTGTCGGGTCCCATGCAACTATTTGCTGTTTTTGCCTTTAGTTTCAACATGCTAGTTTCCATTTCAGCATATTTCAGTAATGCAAGCAACATCCATTGATTGACTTACCTGACTCGTCTCACATCTGTCACTGAAATTAGATACAATTTCTTTTATGCTTAATTATTGTACAAAATGTCTTTTGGCCTAATTATTATTAATGTAAAGTGGTTTCTTGTTTTGATTGTTATTGTTTATCTGTTTATTCCTTTATTTATTTGGCAAAATATATTAATATGTATCCATACATAAGTTTGAATTTTCACGCTCCTACTAGTGTTCTGAACTGGAAAGTGAAAGTGACTGTTAGTTTCAAATTTGTATTTTATGATTGAATTTTTTTTTTTTTTTTTTTTCAAGAGAACTAAAGAAATTTTTGTTTCATTGCAAATAATATTAATAAAAAATCACCATTGGTATGCATTGAAACCTATTAGTAAAAGATTAGCTATTGGTTTACTTAAAGCAGAATTCAGAAAAAAAAAAAAAAAAAAAAAACTTTTTCCAGAAATATAAAAGTAAAATTCAGCACCTGTTTGCATGACCTGTTTTTTACTATCAGGAGCTTGACCACTGCTGGGTTAAAAATATGTGAAGGGATGAGAAGAGAATGGATAAAAACCAAGTTCAGTTTTCAAGGTATGGTTTGCTTATTCATATCTATGCAATGAATTTCAGAGAGATTTTTCCCAAGCTTCCAGAACATATACATAGTTATGTTCTGACAGCAGAGTTAGGCAATATACTTCATCCAACAGATTCAGATTATTCTGATTCAGAAGCATTCTACTGCATGAAACAATTATTTGAATTGTATAAAAACAGGATACTAAATTTAAATTTTAAAGTTAATAGGGGTACCATTTCTGTAGCTTCTGTGAATGGACCACCATTGCTATATGTTGAATCTTAATATGAAATGTGTATTTAATTGAAATTTAATTTCAAGTAAAAAGTTAGGATTTAAAAAAAAAAAAAAAATTCCGGCTATCCTCCTGCTTTTTTTTTTTTTTTTTCCCTAATAAAAATTATTAAATCTACTTTCCGAATTCAGGGGTTGGTAACCTTTGATTTACATTAGAATCAGTGGATCAATTGCAGTCTTTTTTTCTGTCTTTTCACTTATACCCCCATAATCAATTAAAACTAATCCTTCTCCTTCATACATCCCTTCTCTTGCTTATAGAGGGTGTTCATAAAGTTTTGTGCACTTTAAAACTGCATTAACTTAAGTTGTTGCAGTTTTAGGTTATTGCAGTTTTGCAATAACTTCTGTTCCATACAAAAAAAAAAAAACAATCTGTGAAATACATTGGAAAGGTCATTTATTCTAGTTTTTATGCACAAAAATAATTACTTAATTTACTCTGATTTTGTTTTTTTAATTGTTTCAAATAATCTATCCTACAAGAGATGCCTTCAATAAAAGAGAAAGTGAACTGTGTTCTCTGACTAGCGAGCTTAAGTCCATATCTGTGTTTAGAAGAAAATTTACAACACATTACAAAGAAGAAGAACCACACAGAAGTTCAGTGTCAAACTGGATGAAGAAGTTTAAAGAGACTAGTTCTGTTAATGATGAGCCACAAATTGGAAGGTCTGGATTAAACAAGTGGACTGTAGCATCTGTTGAGAAAGCTTTGAAGCAAAGCCAAAAAAAATCAAAGACAGGCATCCTTTGAACTTGGTGTTCCTAAAGAAACTTTGCACAAGAACAACATCATTAACAGAACAAGTCTTTAAAGAGACTAGTTCTGTTAATGATGAGCCACAAATTGGAAGGTCTGGAAGTGGACAGTAGCATCTGTTGAGAAAGCTTTGAAGCAAAGCCAAAAAAAATCACTAAGACAGGCATCCTTTGAACTTGGTGTTCCTAAAGAAACTTTGCACAAAATTCTTAGAGTGAAATTGCACAAGCGACCTTATAAGATTCAAGTATTGCTGGAAGAGGACTACCATGTGAGATTATCTTTCTGTCATAAGTTTAATTAAAATGTTGAAAATGAGATCCTACCTCTAGACAATCTGTTTAGTGATGAATCAAAATTTTACATTAGTGCACCTGAACTAAGACATTTAAGAATTAAAGCCGACATGGCTTTTCAGCAAGATAGAGGATTACCATGCCACTTCTCTTAGAATACATGACAATTTTTAAACAAAGTCTTCCCAACAGATAGATCAGCAGAAGTGGGCCAAGCTCAACTCCTCGATTAGTCTCCATTGGACTTGTTTCTATGGGGGCATGTTAAAAGTGTGGTTTACTCCTCAAAACTCGTATACCAGGATTGTAAATGCAATTAATAGTATAACTGAAACACAACTAAAGAATGTGTTTATTAAATTGAAAAATTGGACTATACTTTCTTTGTATGAGTAACAATGGAAGTTATATATTGAATCTTAGCAACATTATGATAAATATTCATAAGATTGCTAAGATTCAACATAACCTCCATAAACCACCATCAACATAACCTCTTTTATTCTAAAAACTGGAATAAATGACCTTTCCAATGCATTTCACAGATTGTTTTTATCTCATATGGAACCAAAGTTATTCCAGTTTTAAAGTACACAAGGACTTTATGGACACCCCGCACTTCCAATGAAACACTTAATGAAAAACAACAATAAGGGGTTCTCTGCTTCTATGATGATCAATATGCAGTACCAATACCAATTTTAATAGGGCCTAAAGGTTATAATATAAAGTCTAATGGTTATATGAATTTAATATTACAAAAATAATTTTTATATATTTTTTTATAAAATGCATAAACAACAATAATCAATGTTGTTTTTGCTTTCATTGTTTTTCCTTTCAATCTGAATGATTGCTCCCTGAAAAAGTCACCCAGGATGTGGGTACAAAAATAAGATTTTCATATTATCTTTTGTATTTATATTCTTTTAACATGTCTAACATAAAATTTTGTCTACATGTACTCCAAGATTTAACTAGATAGTCTATTGTTTTTCACTACTTTCCATCTAAACCTCACATAAAATACTATATATATAAAATTTATATTAATATTAAATTAAATTAAGTAAGTATAAATGAATGTGAAAGTTACACAAGGTTCCAGTAATTATAAGGGCGAGGAAAATAGAAAAAGAAGAGTAGTAGATTAGTGAAAGGTGAAAGAATGTTAATATCCTAGAAGTTATGATGAATTAAGTAAATTATGGGCTGAATTGCCAAGCCAATATATATCGACTTTATATTGTCTTGGCAATTCAGCCCATAATTTACTCATCATAACCTCTAGGATATTAACATTCTTTCACCTTTCACTAATCTGCTACTCTTCTTTTTCTATTTTCCTTACCCTTGTAGTTACTGGCACCTTGTGTAACTTTCACATCCATTTATGCTTACTTAATCTAATTTAATATTAATACAAATTACATATACTCTTGCTGCTTTGCCCCTTTAGGTGCGCATCTGTCATACCTAATTTATTAATCTTGCTTTCACCGAAACCATTTCATCTACTGTTTACCTCTTTTCTATGTGACTCTTTAAACTTTTCTTTTAAAGAGTTACATTAAAAACCCATTTATATATATATATATATATATATATATATATAATGTAATGTAAAAGTTAGGTAAAAGTAATAAAAATAAATAAATATAAAGCTATCATTAGAGGCAGCAATTGCACATCCTCCACATGAAGCCTAATTATATCTGATAATTAAAATAAATCTGATATTTAAAATAAAATAAAAAACATCAGCCAGTAGTACGGCAAAAATGTAGAGCGAAACGAAACGTAAAATAATATAAAATAAACAAACAGGGAAGGGAAAGTAAAAATAATAAGACAAAAAGTAGTCGATAATCCCCTGTATAATTTAGTCATTAAACCCAATTAATAATAACGATGTAAATTTAAAATAATGCCAATTATAAATAATTTAGCGGTACCCCCCTCGAAGGTACCAGTTCCAAAAGACGTGAAATATCACCAAAAGGGGGTTAAAGAAACTACAAAAACTAAAATATCAAAATGATAGACTGACCATTATGCCCCATATCGAAAGAGGACCACGAAACCAATAATGGTCATGGAATCGCTGCATTTACCTTCGAGGGGGGTACCGCTAAATTATTTATAATTGGCATTATTTTAAATTTACATCGTTATTATTAATTGGGTTTAATGACTAAATTATACAGGGGATTATCGACTACTTTTTGTCTTATTATTTTTACTTTCCCTTCCCTGTTTGTTTATTTTATATTATTTTACGTTTCGTTTCGCTCTACATTTTTGCCGTACTACTGGCTGATGTTTTTTATTTTATTTTAAATATCAGATTTATTTTAATTATCAGATATATATATATATATATATATATATATATATATATATACACACACTGAATTATGACCACCTACCTAATACTTCATAGGTCCTCCTTTTGCTCTCAGTACAGCAGCTATCCGACATGGCATTGATTCAACAAGATGTCGGAAGCATTCGGGAGGTATGACCAACCAAGCTTGTGTGTAATGCAGCCAGCAATGCAGGTATTGTGGTGATTGGTGTATCCAGACGCCTGATATGCCTTTCCATAGTGTCCCACAAGTGCTCAATCGGATTGATTTCAGCGGAGTTCGGGGGCCAATCGATATGTGGAAGTCAGAACTGTGTTCCTCAAACCATTCCTGAACAACAAGTGCCCAATAGCTCGGTGCATTGTCATCTTGGAAGACACCATCGCCATTTGGGGAAAAAGTATAACATAGCGGGGTGTACACAGTCAGCAAGCAGTTAACGATAGCAACTTGCATGCTCTTGGCACCAGGCAAGTCTTTAATGCCAATGAACCTTGGTTAGGAGAGGATGCCGTATGGGTCATCTGCTGGTATAGCCCATATGTGCGAGCATGTGATGCAGTCATGGCATATATTGTTCTAGGTTGCCCCTTGTATTCGGTAGTCAATTCTTCAGCAGTGCTGTGCCTGTTCACCTGTATGAGTCATCAGACCCACACTCACCTCTAACTTCAACTTTTCGCTGACCTTTGCAGTTTTGCTGTTGGGTTGTTGTTTGACCATTTTGAGGCCAGTCCTGGTACGCTTTAACAACGATGGCTCTCGAACACCCTACCAGTTCAGCCATTAGGGAAAGCAAGGCACCAGCTCGTCGAGCTCCCACAATCTGTCCTTTATCAAAGTCCGATAAATCCTTCTTTTACCCATCACGCTTGGAATTTTACTACCTGCTGAACTGCTGACACCTTATCTATGCTATGTAGGTCGACTAACTGCGCACTCTCGTACCTTATATGATCAACAGGTCGCATTCACTTTTCATCATAAGGGTAGTCATAATTCAGTGATCACTCAGTGTATATATATATATATATATATAACTGAAATAAAATGTGTGCCAGTAGAGTGAAGATGAATTTATCATATAAAATAGCACTAAACACAAGAATAAGAGGGGGGGGGGGAATATAATGAAGAATAGAGTACTGTTGGAGAAGAGAAACCCTCCACTGAGGAAAGAAAATAAGAAAAATGGTAAATAATTGCAAATTTTGTTAAGCAATAACTAGTATTAACCCTTCTAGTATCCTTAAAATCTATTGACTGGGAAATAAAAAAATCCACAAAAAAAAATAATAATTACCTTCCCTTTTGTTAAAACAAGAAAAAAACTACTAAAATCAATAAACTAAATGCAAACATTTTATAATGGTCGCCCATTATATATGTATCTCCTCTTAGCATTAGTATTAATAACGGCATATGATGCAAGAAAGAAAGCTCATACAGCAACAGCCAAAAAAAACTTTCCATTTCACCAATCCATTCATTCCAAAATTTTGTCCAGTTCTTCCTTGAATTTATTTAAGCTATCAACTTCCACAATGACAGATGGAAGTTTGTTCCAGCAATCAATGAAACTGCATAAAAAGGACTAGGATGTGTCAATAACCAGCAGTTTGTTTTATAGACGACAACTGGGGGGGGAGCAGTGCACTTCTTCCTAAGGGCATGTACTTATTTAATTTAATGTAGTTAATCCGTTACCTCCACTTTTTGCTTTTTATGAATTTTAAACCCTAAACACAGATCTTAGAGGTAAGTACCAAAATAGTAAGCTTTTGCTGGAAGATTTCATGAGAGTTTTACATAGAAATTGATTAAAAATGTTTACACACAAAATACAAATCAAAATATGTGAATGGATGGGTGAATTGAGAAGATTTTTTTTTTTTTTTTTTTTTGGCTAATGTTATATAAGCTTGCTTCCTGCATCATATGCCTCTGCTAAAGGTAATGCTAATATTTGGCAATAACATTAGCATTAGCATTAGTAGAGGCATATGATGCAAGAAAGCAAGCTTATTCAGCATCAGCCAGAAAAAAAAAAAAAAACACAAACCACTCCCATTTCACCCCTCCGTTCATTCGAAATACCTGTCCAGTTGAGCTTTAAATTTGTTTAGACTATCAACTTCAACAACAAGTGATGGAAGTCGGTTCCACCAACCAACCACCCGCTGGCCAAAGGCAAATTTCCGCACATCTATCCGACATCCGTCCTTCCTCAATTTGAATTTATGCCCTCTGAGGTGATTATTCTGAGCAAGATGAAGAATCCCATTGGCATTGAGCATGCTCAAACCATTCAAAGCCTTATACACCTCTATCAGATCACCTCGCCTGTGCCTAGTCTCCAGACTCTGTAATTTGCAAAACTTAAGCCTTTCTTCGTAAGAGCAACCCTTTGTTCCATTCACTAATCTTGTTGCCCTTCTCTGTACCCGTTCCAGCAGCTCTACATCCTTCTTGAAATGAGGCCTCCAGACCTGTATACAGTACTCAAGATGTGGCCTAACCATTGCCTTATACAAGGGAATAATCACCTCCTTATCCCTGCTAGAAAACTTCCTGTATATCATTGACAAGACACCATGAGCTACTCTTGCAGCTCGTCTGCACTGCTCAGAGAACTTCATATCTGCCTGCATAATTACCCCCAGGTCCTTTTCATTCTCCACCACTGTCAGTGTAGTACCGCAGAGTTGATACGTTGCTCTGGGGGTTACTGTTTCCCATATGTAGTACTTTACATTTGTCAATGTTAAACTTCATTTACCACCTCTCAGCCCATCTGTTCAACCTTTCCAAATCCTGTTGCAGCAGCATAGTGTCAGTAGTGTCCTTAACAACCCTGCCAACCTTTGTATCATCTGCAAACTGGGACATTAAACTTGATATCCCATCATCAATATATGATTCATAAACACCGAAAACAACAATGGACCCAACACTGACCCCTGAGGAACTCCACTAATAACATTAGTCCACGTTGAGCAGTGTCCATTGATTACCACTCTCTGTCTTCTGCCACTCAACCATCCCCTTATCCATAGCAGCAATTTGCCTCCAATGCCACACTGCTCCAATTTGTGCAGCAGTCTTCCATGTACAACAGTATCAAAAGCCTTTCTAAGATCCAAATATATAATATCAAAGTTATTCCCTGCATCCAGTTCTTTTGTGACTACATCATAGTATCCAATCAAATTGGTCAGGCAAGACCTGCCCTTAACAAAACCATGCTATGTCTCAGCTATAACTGAATTCTTGTCTAGATGATCCTGCAGTGCTTCTTTAACCAGTGCCTCCATTAATTTACCTGGAACAGAAGTTAAACTAACAGGTCTATAATTACTTGTGTCAGCCTTTGATCCTCCTTTGTGAATTGGGGTTACATTTGCACATCTCATGCAGGGGTTACATTTGCACATCATACTTAAGAGTAGGAGACCGGCAGAATTACTTAACAAGTACAGGTCACTGTTGAATAAAAGCCAAGAATTAGGGTTGAATTTGAAAGTGTCTGCAATTCTGCCCAGACACGATAGGAGGGAGTATATGATGAGAGCCTTGTCGATCAATTCGGCCCTGGAAAGATTGTGCAAGGCTCAAGGGGTAGAATATTTTTCAGCCTGGACTGTACTTGTTAACAGGAGAGATTGCTTCTACAGGGATGGGATACACTTAAATAGAAAGGGTGCAAGAATATTTGCTGATGCTATCGAGGCAGTGTTAGGTGGGTCGGAAAACTGCTAGCTTGGGGGGAGACAAAGACCAATAGATTGACAGTAGCCACTGGCAGAGGTGAAAGAGATTCTTGCACTGCTTCTATTAGAATGAGCAGAAGCCTGAAAAACAAGATGCATGGTATTTCAGAGACTGCTGGGA
Organism: Mastigoproctus giganteus; assembly: GCF_048544385.1. Classification (NCBI taxonomy): domain Eukaryota; kingdom Metazoa; phylum Arthropoda; class Arachnida; order Uropygi; family Thelyphonidae; genus Mastigoproctus; species Mastigoproctus giganteus. Next base: position 115,301,894 of record NC_143579.1, read on the forward strand.
GCCATTGCGGTACAAGTAAACACATGGGTTGTGTTAGGGTAGCTAAGAATAGAAACAGGTGCAGGTATACTTGCGTGTACACCAATGCTAGGAGTTTAGTAAATAAATTTGATGAATTTGAGGTATTGCTCAAAACATCAAAGGCAGATATTGTTGGGATATCAGAGACGTGGTGTCACACAGATATAAGGGATGCAGAACTGCAATTTGGGGAGTACAATGTCTACAGAAAGGATAGACAGGATAGGAAGGGGTTATGCTATTAGTTAAGAAACACATAAAAACCAAGGAAGTGAAGCCAGTCGACATCGCTGGACAGTGCAGTGTTGAGTCAGTTTGGTGTGACATAAGCATTGGGAGATCAAAATTGAGAGTAGGAGTGTGCTATAGGCCTAATGACTCTGATGAGTATAATAAGGAACCGTACAGGGAAATAGAGTGGGCCAGTAAATCAGAGAGTCTTATAATGGGAGATTTTAATTTCCCAGATATTGACTGGAATTTGGGGGCTGGTTACTCACACACTAGCAGGGCTTTTGTGGATTTATTGGATGATTGTTTTCTATATCAGCATGTTCGGGAGGCAACTAGAGGGAGTAATACTCTTGATTTGATTATCAGCAGTGATTCTTCATGCATTAAGAATCTGCAGATAAATGAACCACTAGGTGGCAGTGATCACAGTGTGCTGAAGTGGGATTTACTGAAAGAGGTAACTACCATTAGGGGTAAAGGGAAGGGTTATTGCTTCCGTAAAGGCGACTACGATGGACTGAGACAGTATTTAAATTCTATACAGTGGGACCAACTGATGATGTTACCAACAGCAAATTCAAAATGGGAAGCATTCAAAGAACTTATCTTGGAAGCTACTAGGCTTTACATACCAACTAAGAAATATTGTTCAAGGTTTAGGCCAAAATGGATGTCAGATGAACTAATGAGGCATATGGCAGAGAAGAAAAATGCATGGGATACTTACAAATTAACACATGACACAGAAGCCTATGATAGATACAAGTTGATATGCAACCAAGTTACAAAGGAGGTTAGGCAGGCGAAGGCAGATTACGAGAAATCCTTGGCAAGGGATGCAAAGAAAAACAGCAAAGAGTTCTTTACTTATGTAAACTCTAGAAGGAAGGGGATGAATCAGATTGGTCCACTTGATATTGATGGGTCAACTGTTGATGATCCTGCTCAGGTAGCTAACAAACTAAATGAATATTTTGCATTGACCTTCACACATGAGGAGTTATTCAGCAAGGGGAATGCCAGAGGTGTATTCAACTCTAGCAGTAAGCTACAGAATCTTGAAATAACTGGGAGTAAAGTGGAGGAGAAACTGTTGAAGATAAACACAAGAAAGGCACCCGGGATGGATGGGATCTATCCAGTTATATTAAAGGAGGCAGCAAAGGAAGTAAGCAAACCCTTAGCCATAATTATGAGAGCTTCCTTGGACTCAGGGGAGGTACCCATAGACTGGAAATGTGCAAATGTGACCACAATTCACAAAGGAGGATCAAAGGCTGACACAAGTAATTATAGACCTGTGAGCTTAACTTCTGTTCCAGGAAAATTAATGGAGGCACTGGTTAAAGAAGCACTGCAGGATCATTTAGACAAGACTTCAGTTATAGCTCAGACACAGCATGGTTTTGTTAAGGGGAAGTCTTGCCTGCCCAACTTGATTGGATACTATGATGCAGTCACAAAAGAACTGGATGCAGGGAATAACTTATGATGGTATATCAAGCTTAATGTCCAAGTTTGCAGATGATACAAAGGTTGGCAGGGTTGTCAAGGACACTACTGATACTATGCTGCTGCAACAGGATCTGGAAAGGTTGAGCAGATGGGCTGAGAGGTGGCAAATGAAGTTTAACATTGACAAATGTAAAGTACTACACATGGGAAACAGCCAACCCAGAGCAACGTATCAACTCTGTGGTACTACACTGACAGTGGTAGAGAATGAAAGGGACTTGGGGGTGATTGTGCAGGCAGATATGAAGTTCTCTGAGCAGTGCAGATGGGCTGCAAGAGTAGCTCATGGAGTATTGTCAATGATATACAGGAATTTTTCCAGCAGGGATAAGGAGGTGATTATTCCATTGTATAAGGCAATGGTCAGGCCACACCTAGAGTACTGTATACAGGTCTGGAGGCCTCATTTCAAGAAGGATGTAGAGCTGCTGGAACGAGTACAGAGAAGGGCAATAAGATTAGTGAATGGAACAAAGGGGTGCTCTTACGAAGAAAGGCTTAAGTTTTGCAAATTACAGTGTCTGGAGACTAGGCACCAGCGAGGTGATCTGATAGAGGTGTATAAAGCCTTGAATGGTTTAAGCATGCTCAATGCTGATGGGATTCTTCCTCTAGCTCAGAAAAATCACCTGAGAGGGCATAAATTCAAATTGAGGAAAGACAGATGTAGGATAGACGTGCGGAAATTTGCCTTTAGCCAGCGGGTGGTTGGTTGGTGGAACAGACTGCCATCCCTTGTGGTGGAGGTTGATAGCCTAAATAAGGTTAAGGCTCAGCTGGACAGGTATTTTGAACGAACAGAGGGGTGAAGTGGAAGTGGGTTTTTTTTTTTTTTTTTTTTTTGGCTGATGCTGCATAAGCTTGCTTTCTTGCATTAAATGCCTCTACTAATGCTAATGCTAAAATGCTAATCTCCAGTCTATGGGTACCTCCCCTGAGTCCAAAGAAGCTCTCATAATTATGGCTAGGGGTTTGCTTACTTCCTTTGCTGCCTCCTTTAAAAACATAAAAATAAACATAAAAAAGGTGCCTTTTTTATGTTTATCCTCAACAATCTCTCCTCCACTTTCTTCTCAGTTATTACAAAATCATCCAGCTCACTGCCAATGTTTACTTTACCTACATCATTCTCCTTCCTGAATAACTCCTCATGCGTGAATGTAGATGCAAAATACTCGTTTAGATTGTTAGCCACCTGAGCAGGATCCTCAACTGTTGAACCATTAATATCCAGTGGACCAATCTGATTCATCCCTTTCCTTCTTGAGTTTAAATATGTAAAGAACTCTTTTCTGTTTTTCTTTGCATCCTTTGCCAAGGATTTTGCATAGTCTGCCTTTGCCTGCCTAATCTCCTTTGTGACTTGGTTACAGACCAACTTATATCTATCATAGGCTTCCATGTCACCCATTAATTTATATGTATCCCATGCATTTTTCTTCTCTGCCACATGTCTCATTAGTTCATCTGACAACCATTTAGGCCTAAACCTTGAACAATATTTCTTAGTTGGTATGTAAAGCCTGGTAGCCTCCAAGATTAGTTCCTTGAATGCTTCCCATTTTGAGTTTGCTGTTGGTAACATCATCATCATCATCAATTGGTCCCACTGTATAGAATTTAAATACTGTCTCAGACCATCATAGTCGCCTTTACAAAAACAAAAACCCTTCCCTTTACCTCTGATGGTAGTTACCTCCTTGAGTAAATCCCACTTCAACACACTGTGATCACTGCCACCTAGTGGTTCATTTATCTGCAGATTCTTAATGCATGAAGAATCACTACTGATAATCAGATCAAGAGTATTGCTCCCTCTTGTTGCCTCACGAACATGCTGATGTAGAAAACAATCATCCAATAAATCCACAAAAGCATTGCTAGTGTGCGAGTGACCAACCCACAAATTCCAGTCAATATCTGGGAAATTAAAATCCCCCATTATAAGACTCTCTGATTTACTGGCCCACTCTATTTCTCTGTACAATATCTTATTATACTCATCAGAGTCATTAGGCCTATAGCACACTCCTACTCTCAATTTTGATTTCCCTATGCTTATGTCACACCAAACTGACTCAACACTGCCCTGTCCATCGATGTCAACTGGCTTCACTTCCTTGGACTTTATGTGTTTCTTAATTAATAGCATAACCCTTCCTCCGCTCCTGTCCTGTCTATCCTTTCTATACACATTGTATTCCCCAAATTCCAGTTCCGCATTACTTATATCTGTGTGATACCACGTCTCTGAAATCCCCACAATATCTGCCTTTGATGTTTTGAGCAATACCTCAAATTCATCAAATTTATTTACCAAACTCCTAGCATTGGTGTACACGCAGGTATACATGCACCTGTTTCTATTCTTAGCTACCCTAACACAACCCATGTGTTTACTTGTACCGCAATGACTCCCAGCAGTCTCTGAAATATCCTGCATCTTGTTTTTCAGGCTTCTGCTCATTTCAATAGAAGCAGTGCAAGAATCACTTCCACCTCTGCCAGTGGCTACTGTTAATCTATTAGTCCTTGTATCCCCCCCAACTAGCAGTTTTCCGACCCACCTAACACTGCCTCGACAGCATCAGCAAAAATTCTTGCACCCTTTCTATTTAAGTGTATCCCATCCCTGTAGAAGCAATCTCTCCTGTTAACAAGTACAGTCCAGGCTGAAAAAAAATTCTAACCTTTGAGCTTTGCACAATCCCTCCAGGGCCGACTTGATCGACAAGGCTCTCATCATATACTCCCTCCTATCGTGTCTGGGCAGAATTGCAGACACTTTCAAATTCAACCCTAATTCACGGCTTTTTTCCAACAGTGACCTGTACTTGCTAAGTAATTCCGCCGGTCTCCTACTCTTAATATCATTAGTGCCAACGTGTATAACTATATCACCTTTTGTGCCCTTAAAAGATGATATCCACTCTACAACGTCATCAACCTTTGCCCCTGGCAGACATACCCTATCCTATTCCACCTGGTCCTATTCCACCTATCCTTTTTACAAAGCATGTTCCCCGTTTCCCTGACAATAGAGTCACCAACAACTACTAGTTCCTGTGGGACCAGCGCATTCTGCCTAGGGGGCTGCCTCTGTGTTGCCTGATGACCAAGTGCAAGCTCTGGCATTGATATGGGCAGCTGAGAGCTTGATGGGCCCCTCAATTTATTTCCTTTGAGGGCATCCACGCTGTCCTTCAAGCTCTCATAAAGGCCCATAACAACGCTGAGTTGTCGCCTGATTTCCTTGCACTCCTTACATCGTGTACACACAAAGACATCCCCCTTTGGCAGTATCATGTCCCGTACCCGACTGCTCCGCAAACATCAAGCAAACAGTGCATTTTAAAAGACTGTGATTCAGAGGGCAACTGCCCCCCTCAGTTCTCCCCTGAACCACAGCACTCCCATTAGCTTGATCCTTTTGCTTTGCTGCTCTGGTCAGAGTCATGATTCCGATTTAATTCAATAAAATTTCAAAACAAAAATTAAATCCTTAAGTTATATCCCAAAACAGTTATGTTATATATTTTTTTTTCGGTATCTAGTGTTTTCTACGAGTTCCCTTTATACAACTTCCGTATCACGTGTACCACTATAGTTATGTATTAATTATTTGTTATGATTAAGTCCTTATATATATATAGAGTTAAAAATACAATTTAATTGACAATAAAGTTTATCAAGATTAATAGATTTACTGATTAATTGACAATATTATATTATGCACTATACTACACTAAGCTTATGCTATCGTGTAAAAATGGCGGGAATTCTCGAATGGTACTTCTACGGACTCATAAGTATTGATTAGCTTCCAAATCTTGCTATCTCAATTTAGAATAAACTAAGGATTCTGACTAGGTCTATAATCTACTTATAGAAGATATTTTGATATAACTATTGGTTAATAAATCGACTAAATTTGGTTAAAAAAAAAGACCTCTCGTTCAATTTGTAACACGTGGATTTGATACCGTTACCAATACTAAGTAATACCTACAAAATCTCTGTCTAAGTTAAACTTTAAACTAAGTATCGTAACTAGGAATATAAAGCTACTCTAGAAAATAAGTTAATATGACAATTTAAGCTAATAAATCAGAAAATAAATCAGGAAAAACTTCTCTGTTCCAAGAGCTTCAAGGAGCTCGGCCGCACAGGCTAATCTCGCACCCAGTGATATATAAGGCAATGAAGTGATATATAAGGCAGTGATATATAAGAACAATATTAAATATATTTATTGTGAAAGTTTGTTCAATACATGCAGTCGTTATCTGATGAGTTTGATATCTGATTATCTAATTTCTCTGATTATCTGATATCTCATGAATCTGTTGAGTATAATGAGCAGTTGTGCACAGAAATAGAGTGGGCCAGTAAATCAGAGTGTCTTATAATGGGGGATTTTAATTTTCCAGAGATTGACTGGAATTTGTGCCTTGGTCACTCACACACTAGCTTTTGTTCGGTCTCTCTTTGTGGATTTATTGGATGATTGTTTTCTACAGCAGCATGTTCAGGAAGCAGCTAGAGGGAGTAATACTCTTCATCTGATTATCAATAGGGATTCTTCATGCATTAAGAATCTGCAGATAAAGGAACCACTAGATGGCAGTGATCACAGTGTGCTGGAGTGGGAATTACTCAAAGAGATAGATACCATAGATACCACATCTCAGATCACGTAAAGATGACTACAGTGATCTGAGACAGTATTTAAATTCTATATGGTGGGACCATCTGATGCTGTTACCAACAACAAATTCAAAATGGGAAGCATTCAAAGAAATAATCTTGGAAGTTACAAGGCTTTTCATACCAACCAAGAAATACTGTTTAAGGTATAGGCCTAAATGGATGTCAGATGAATTATCTGACGTCCAGTTAGACATCCAATTATCCATATAAATTATCTAGTGCCACAGAAGCCTATGGTAGATATAAACTAGTCTCTGTAACCAAGTCACAACGGAGGTTAGGCAGACAAAGGCAAATTATGAGAAATCTCTGGCAAAGGATGCAAAGAAAAACAGCAAAGAGTTCTTTACTTATGTAAACTCTAGAAGGAAATGGATGAATCAGATTATCCCACTTGATATCGATGGTTCAACTGTTAACGATCCTGCTCAGGTAGCTAACAAACTAAATGAATATTTTGCATCTGCATTCACACATGAGGAGTTATTCAGGGATGTGAATGCCAGAGGTGTATTAAACTAGATAATCTTGTAATAACTGAGTAAAGTGGAGGAGAAATTGTTGAAGATAAACATAAGAAAGGCACCTGGGTTGGAGGGAATCTATCCAGTTTTATTAAAGGAGGCAGCAAAGGAAGTAACCAAACCCTTAGGCATAATTATGAGAGCTTCATTGGACTCATGGGAGGTACCCATGGACTGGAAATGTGCAAATGTGACCCCAATCCACAAAGGAGGATCAAAGGGAGACACAGAAAATTACAGACCTGTTAATTTAACTTCTGTTCCAGGGAAATTAATGGAGACACTGGTTAAAGAAGCATTGCAGGATCATCTAGACAAGACTTCAGTTATAGCTCGGACGCAGCATGGGTTTTTTAAGGGACAGTCTTGTTCGACCAATTTGATCGGATAGTATGATGTAATCACAAAGGAACTGGATGCAAAGAATAATTTTGATATCATATATTTGGATCTTAGAAAGGCTTTTGATACTGTGGCACATGGAAGACTGCTGCACAAATTGGAGCAGTGTGGCATTGGAGGCAAATTGCTGCTCTGGATAAAGGGATGGTTGAGTGAAAGAAGACAGAGAGTGGTAATCAATGGACACTGCTCTTCGTGGACTAATGTTATTAGTTGAGTCCCTCAGGGTTTGATGTTAGGTCCATTGTTGTTTTCTGTATTCATTAATAATTATTATTATTATTATTAGCCATATGGTACAAGGAAGCCTGAGGCTTATGCTGCACCAGCCAAAAAAAAAAAAAAAAAAAAAATTTCATGAGTTACCCCACTGAGAGAGAGAGAGAGAGAGAGAGAGAGAGAGAGAGAGAGAGAGAGAGAGAGAGAGATGTAGAAAGGAATCACCAAGAAATTGAAAATGATGGTATCCAGCTCAGGACCCTGGATTTGCCAAGCCTATACTCTCCAGATTTGAGCCTCTGGGGTTAATGGCATTGATGATGGTATATCAGGCTTAATGTCCAAGTTTGCAGACGATACGAAGGTCGACAGGGTTGATAATAACCCTAATGACAGTATGCTGCTGCAACAGGATCTAGAAAAGTTGAGTAGATGAGCTGAGAGGTGGCAACTGAAGTTTTGAACATTGAGAAATGTAAAGTACTGCATATGGGAAGCAGTAACCACAAATTAATGTATCAACTGTGTGGTACTGCACTGACAGAGGTAGAGAGTGAAAAGGACCTGGGGGTAATTGTGCAGGCAGATATGAAGTTTTCTGAGCAGTGCAGTCAGTCTGCAACAGGATCTAGAAAAGTGTCTTGTCAATGATATACAGGAATTTTTCTAGCATTGATAAGGAGGTGATTATCCCCTTGTATAATGCAATGGTCAGGCTACACCTTGAGTACTGTACACAGGTCTGGAGGCCTCATTTTAAGAAGGATGTAGAGCTTTTGGAACGAGTACAAAGAAGGGCAACAAGATTATTGAATGAAACAAAGGGTTGCTCTTACGAAGAAAGGCCTAAGTTTTGCAAATTACCAATGTCTGGACACTAGGCATCAGCGAGTTGATCTGATTGAGATAATATAAAGCCTTGAATGGTTTGAGCATGCTCAATGCTGATGGGATTCTTCCTCTTGCCCAGAATAATCGCCTGAGAGGGCATAAATTCAAATTGAGGAAAGAAGGTTGTAGGTTAGATGTGCGGAAGTTTGCCTTTAGACAGTGGGTGGTTGATTGCTGGAACAAACTTCCATCTGTCGTAGTAGAAGTTGATAGCTTAAATAGATTCAAGGCAGAACTTGACAAACATTTGGAGCAAGTGGATGGGTGAAATAAGGGTTTTTTTTTTTTTTTTGTGGCTGATGCTATATAAGCTTGCTTTCTTGCATCATGTGCCCTTGCTAATGCTTATTACACACCAGTTTTCTTTGGTTTTGATATTTGGATACGTTTAATTTTGAGCATTTCAAATTTACAATTGGCAGTCACAGTTTAATTTTTTATAACATTTTTGGAAGCCTAACAACCAGGTTGCTTTGAACTCAATTAAAAACAAAGCAAACAAATTGCTATTACCCTACAAGCGATAGGAATAATTTAGATCAAATCCATACAGTGCAAGTAAGGAATTGAAGTTTCAGAAATCCAGCAAGGGCTGAATGTGCGTGTGTGACTGTAAAATCCCAAAATTTGGTAAATCCTAGGTTTTATCAGTTTGCCTTGGTAAAATCCCAAAATGTCAACACATTTCACTTTATTTTGCACTATTACTGCTCTGACATGCTAAACCCTGTCATTTAATAGTTCTCATTGGTCAAAGAATTCTTTTGCATTATGACTAAGGTATTTATAGCCCTCTGAATATAGTGAATATGTTATCCCAGCAACCTTGCTGGAATAGGAGATCTCCCTTATGCCTTAGTTTAGAAATGGGAAAAGTGAATGAAGCAGGAATTATCATTGCTTCCATTTTTATACTATCCAGTTATCTCTTTGCTGATTTTTAAACAAGTACATGGAGGATGATATTCACTATATTCAAATATAGTGAATATGTTACTCATACACCCTTGCATGGATAGCTGATATATTCCCCAGTGCCCTTGTTTAAAAATTGGAAAATTGATGATCAAATGGCAAAAAGGGAGGTAATGATAATTTTCTGCCTCATTCACCTTTCCAGTTTCTAAACAAGGATGAGGGAATATATTGCTATCCCACAAAAATTCCTAGCTAACGTATTCACTATACTCGGAATGAAGTGAATAAGATATTCAGTCATCTCTGTTTGTGGTTTATATTTCTGTTTCTATACTAGAATTTGTGAAGAAAACTTTCCAAAAATAATAAATAACTTTACTTATTTTGAATTGTTAATCTTTTCAAATCAGCTTCATCCCCGGGGGCTCACATCTGGTGAGTATGGGCTTGGCACACCCAGGGTCCTGAGCTGGATATCATCATTCTTCTCTTTCTTGGTGATTTCCTTCTACATCTCTCTCTCTCTCTCTCTCTCTCTCTCTCTCTCTCTCTCTCTCTCTCTCTCTCTCTCTCTCTGGGTCCTAGGGTAAATTAACTTTTTTTTGGCTGGTGCAGTATAAGCCTCAGGCTTCCTTGCACCATATGGCTAATAATAATAATAATAATAATAATAATAATAATTTGCCTTATCAGAGTAGTGAAAGTCAGAAATAAAGTGAAAAAAAAAATATAAATATAAATGGGTATTCAATGTAACCCCTTAAAGGTAATGTTTAAAGAGTTACATATGAAAAGAGGTATATAGCTGATGAAATGGTTTCAGTGAATGCAAGATTAATAAATAAATAAAATCGTGTATCAATATTTATTTCAGCTGACATCACATCAAGCATTTTTGCATTACCCATATTAGACCATTTACTTAACATGTTCTTTCCCCCATATATGATGACAGCTATACCATTTTCATTTTATTTGTATTTTATTAGTATATTGTTGTACAAATTTTACTTTCCAGTTTCCCAACTTTAAATTGGCTTGGAAATTCAGCCCATAATTTACTTAATTCATTAACATTCTTTAAGGTGAAAGAATGTTAGGATATTAACATTCTTTCACCTTTCACAAATCTACTACTCTTCTTTTTCTACTTTCCTCACGCTTATAGTTACTGGCACCTTTTTTTTTTTTTTTTAAACCATTTTTTTTATTTGTGTAACTTTCACATCCATTTATGCATACTTAATTTAATATTAATACAATTTATATATATTGAATTACACACACACACACTGAGCGATCACTGAATTATGACCATCTACCTAATACTTCATAGGTCTTCCTTTTGCCCTCAGTACAGCAGCTATCCAACGTGGCATTGATTCAACAAGATGTTGGAAGCATTCAGGAGGTATGGCCAACCAAGCTGTGTGAAATGCGGTCAGCAATGCAAGTATGGAGGTGATTGGTGTATCCAAACACCTGATATGCCTTTCCCTAGTGTCCCTCAAGCTCTATGGGATTGATATCGGTGGATTCCATTCGATATGCTAGAAGTTAGAACTATGTTCCTCAAACCATTCCTGCACAACAAGTGCCCGATGGCTCAGTGCATTGTCACCTTGGAAGACACCATCGCCATTCATGAAAAAGTGTAACATAGTGGGGTGTACACAGTCAGTAAGCAATTGACAATAGCGGAGACCAATGATACATTTTTCCACAAGCACCAGGCATCCAAGTTCCTGCCAGTGAAACATGCCCTACACCAAACAACCACCTCCACCATCCTGCACTTTTGATACCATGCATAATGGATGAAGAACCTCATGTTGTTGATGCCAAAACCTTACACGACCATCCACGGTGTGGAGTAAATAACGTGACTCATCCTTCTTCCAGACTTCTAACATCCAACTTGCATGTTCTTTGCACCAGGCCAGTCTTTTACGCCAATAAATCTTGGTTAGGAGAGGATGCCATAGGAGTCGTCTGGTGGTGTATTGCCCATATGTGCAAGCGTGCAACACATGGTCATGGCAGATATTGTTCTGGGTTGGCCCATGTTGTATTGTTTAGTCAACTCTTCAACAGTGCTGCGCCTGTTTGCCTGTACGAGTTGTCAGACCTGGTGCTCATCTCTAACATCAACCTTTCGCTGACCTTTGCAGTTTTGTTTGACCATTTTGAGGCCAGTCGTGGTACACTTTAACTACGGCAGCTGTCGAACACCCCACCAGTTCAGCTGTTTGGGAAATCGAGGCACCAGCTCGTCGAGAACCCACAATCTGTCCTTTATCAAAGTCCAATAAATCCTTTGTTTTACCCATCACGCTCGGAATTTTACTATCTACTGAACTACTGATACCATATCAATGCTACATAAGTCGACTAACTCCGCACTTTCATACCACACGTGGTCAACAGGTCGCATTTAGTTTTCATAGGGTGGTCATAATTCAGTGATCACTCAGTGTGTGATCACTGAAATGTAATAAAATCAAAGTTTCAGTTGATGGATAAAAATAAAAATAAATAAGCAAAGTATGACAGATGCATCAAAACATGCAAAGCAGCAGTAGAAGATACACAAGAATATATATAAGTGTTTAAGAATAGATAAGTCTGATAAAGTTTGCACAGATGGAGGTGAAAAGTACACAATGTGCCAAGGACTAGAAAGGTAAAAATAGTAGAAAAAAGAAGTATATTTTAGGTTTGTAAAAGGTGAAAGAATGTTAATATCCTAAAAGTAATGATGAGTTAAGACAATTATGGGCTGAACTGCAAACCAATTAGAGGTGAGGGAACTGTAAAGTAAAATTATTAAACAAATCAAATAAAATAAAAAAATAGAAGGTGCTAAAGCTGTCATCAGATATGGGTGGGCAAATTTAATAATAGGTAAAAAAACAGGGATAGCAAAAAGAATAAAATTAGCACATTCTCTTAAAGTATGGACAAGGTAGTCCCAATGCAGTGTCAATGATATCAAATAAGGATAAAGCTAAAATAACAAAATAAATTGTTTTCAGAGTGGTTTTGAATTGTATATATGTAATTCATAAATTATTTTGAATTATATGTAGAGTTTTAAGTTAATTTGGAAAGTAGGACTTTAGTAGAAATTAGAAGAATTAAATATTTAGAACAAACATATGGTATTAAATTGGGTGAGGTAATAAACTGAGAATGGGGAAGGGATAAAAGAGTAGTTAAATAAAGATGAAAAGATGAAAATAGCAATAGAATGAGGATAGTTGGAACGTTTGTATCACCCTCATATTGGACTAATAGTTTTATGAACGGGAAAAGGGTAGAAATAGAAAGGTAAAAGGTATAGAAAAAGTTATTAAACGTACTTTTAAACGTAAAGAGTTATTACAACCCCAGCTAGCTCAGTACATTTAATAACTTTTTCTATATCTTTTACCTTTCTATTTCTACCTTTTTCCCATTCATAAAACTATTAGTGTAATATGAGAGTGATACGAACATTCCAGCTATCCTCATTCTATTGCTATTTTCATTTTTATTTAACTATTCCTTTATCCCTTCCCCATTCTCAATTTAATACCACATGCATGTTCTAAATAATTTTAATAACTTTTATGATATTAACATTCTTTCACCTTTTATAAATCTACAATACTCCTTTTTTCTACTATTCTTACCCTTCTATTCCTTGGCACTTTGTGTACTTTTCACCTCCATCTGTGCAAACTTTATCAGACTTATCTATTCTTAAACACTTATATATACTTTTGCATCCATTACTGCTGCTTTGCACGTTTTGGTGCATCTGTCATACCTTGCTTATTTATTTTTATTTTTATCCATCAATTTAAACTTTGATTTTATTACATTTAATATATATATATAACCATACAAATAAATTAGAATGAGAGTAAAAAAATAAATAAAAAATAAAATAATGCCAGAAGTATGGCAAGACAAGAGTGAAAAAGTCTAAATTAAACTTAAGAATCAAACGAAACAGGGAGGGAAGAGAGGGGTAACAAGAGTAAAAATATTGCAGCAGAAAATCTGTAAGATAATTTAGAACATCTAATTATAAGAATAATAATTCATTAAATTTTGAAAGCCAATTAAAATAGAAATTTAATGGTGCCCCCCCTGTGATGGGCACCAGGTCTGAGGGGGCACCGTTAAATTTCTATTTTAATTGGCTTTCAAAATTTAATGAATTATTATTCTTATAATTAGATGTTCTAGATTATCTTAGAGATTTTCTGCTGCAATATATTTATTCTTGTTACCCCCCTCCCTATTTCGTTTGATTCTTAAGTTTAATTTCGACTTTTTCACTCTTGTCTTGCCATACTGCTGGCATTATTTTATTTTTTATTTATTTTTTTACTCTCATTTTAATTTATTTGTATGATTATATTTCAAGCATCATGTAGAGGAATATGCTTTTTGCTGCCTCTGATTTTTTCTATACCTTTTTATTTTATTTTTATCATGAAAGATTCAGTTTCCAACTATTTTAAACATTATTTAAATATATGTATATATATATATATATGTGTATATATTTATATTTAATCTATTATGAAATAATGGAATGAATATAAAAGGTATATCAGATCAGATTAATGCCATCAATTATAGATTAAACATTACATCAGTCTGTAATCTAATTACTACTGTAAGAGTGTAATTGGTACTCAAAGTGTGTTAAAACTTTAGCATAAAAGTACTAGGCAGGCCATTAGGCCAAAAGAACCTATAAAGACTAAGATAGCCTACGCTGGTTTACTTCATTATATCCTAGAAATATATTCAATTATCAATAATTGGCCACATAATCATTATTTTATTTTATTCTATTTTATAAATAAATAAACATATAATTAGCAATAAAATAAAAAATAAAATAAAATAATGATTGTGGCCAATTATTGATAATTGAATATATTTCTAGGATATAATGAAGTAAACCAGCATAATTATCTTAGTCCTAGGCTATCTTAGTCTTTATAGGTTCTTTTGGCCTAATGGCCCACCTAGTACTTTTATGCTAAAGTTTTAACACACTCTGAGTTAAATATGATACAAATTACACTCTTACAGTAGTAATTATATATATATATATATATATATATATTACTGTAAAAAACAGAAATGCAGTAAATCCTAGGATTTTATTAGTTTGTGTTTTTAAAAGCCTGAAATATCAAAAATTTTCACTTTATTTCTGTCTTTCACCACTCTAATATGGTAAATTCTTACAATTATATGTGTAACAATAATATATACAGATATATTTATATATATTCCTTAATAGTTTACTCAATGTGTTGTTGGATTTTGCTTTATGCTGCCACTTATATTTGTGATTATCTGTTTTTTGTTCCCTTTGCTAGTAGGTATAATTCTTATTTCTTTTCTATGTTTAATTTGTAATACTATATATATATATATATATATGCACCACAGGCTGATAATTTAATTCACAGACTGGTGAATTAAACCATTCAAGTTTCAGTAACTGCTTAATGATGGCAGGAGTGTAACTGTCCAAAGATATGGTGACACAGTTGAAAACTGGAGTGCTACTGGTGTGAGGCATTTTTTGATCTGCATAATGGAAGATTTCAAGATTGAGTAATATTTTGTTATCTGTTGTTGTTTTCAATGTGGTATGAGTACTGCACAGACTGTGAGATAAATGTTAGTGGTTTATGAAGAAAAGTGCAGTATTCAAGTGGCACAGGCACATTAAAGAAGGTTGAGAATCTAAAGCCACAATGACTATTCTCAAAGAACTACCAAGAAATGGCTTCTGGCAGTGCATCTATAACTGAATTCATTTGTTGGCACAAGTGTATACACTTCCAAGGAATTTTTCATTAAGGCAGACCTTAATGACAAACAATAAAATTAAGGTAGGTCCACTTTGCGAATTAAATTAATAATGTGTCTCTGTGTGTACATGCATACATCTGTCTGTCTGTCTGTGTGCGCATGCGCTGTATATACTGTATATATATATATATATATATATATATATTTTTTTTTTTAGGCTTTCTTCACAGAAGACTATCTTCAGAACAATCCATCAAGAAAAGACAAAGATGGAATTCAAAAACTAAAAGACCTCATAGCATGTCAGGTAAGAAAATTTATTTTGATTTACTTCTCAGTAGAAAAACAAAAAAAGGCTTAGTAATACTACTTAACAAATGATGTAAGGAAGCAAGCATATACAACATCACCAGGAGGGGGCGAAACAACCTTCCCACATCACCTGCTGATCCTCTCTAACAATTTGTCTAATTGAAACTCAAATTTATTCAAACTACTCATTTCCACAGCACCAGATTAAAGCTTGTTCATTAGTTACTCCCTGGCTAAAAGCAAATTTCTACTCATCTATCCTGACTATCCTTCCTCTGTTTAAATTTATGTCCCCTGCTGTGTGTGTTGTCTAGGCAAGATTAAGGATGCCATCAACATTTATCTTCATTATTCCATTCGTAGTCTTAATCACTTCAATCGGACCTCCTCACGTGTGCCTATACTTCAGACACTGAACTTTGCAGAAGAGAAAGCTTTCTTTATAAGAACACTCTTTTTTTGCCTTCACTTATCTCATTGCTCTTCTCTGCATCTGTTCCAGCACATCCTCAGCTTCCTTAAGATGATGCATCGAGGCTTGTATGCAATACCCAAGGTATGACTTAATCATTGCCTTATGCAATACTCAAGGTATGACCTAACCACTGCCTTATGCAACAGAATAATCACCTCCTTATCCCTGCGAGTAAAATTACTGTATATCATTCACAAAACTCAATGGGCTGCCTTGGCATCTTGTCTACACAGAACTTCATACCTTACTGCATAGTTACTTCTATGTCTTTTGTGTTCTGATCTACACCGAGATGGTACCTCACAGTTGTTATGTTATTCTGGGAGTAGCATTAGCATTAGCAAAGGCACATGATGCAACAAAGCAAGCTTATATAGCATCAGCCAAAAAAAAAAAAAAAACACGTATTTCAACCATCCACTCGCTCAAAATGTTTGTCAAGTTTTGCCTTGAATCTGTATAAGCTATCAACTTTTACAACAACAGATGGAAGTTTGTTCCAGCAATCAACCACCCGCTAGCTAAAGGCAAACTTCCGCACATCTCTGCTACAACCGTCTTTCCTCAATTTGAATTTATGCCCTCTCAGGTGATTATTCTAAGCAAGAGAAAGAATCCCATCAGCATTGAGCATGTTCACACCATTCAAGGCTTTATACACCTCAATCAGTTCACCTCGCAGGTGCCTAGTCTCCAGACACTGTAATTTGCAAAACTTAA
Organism: Mastigoproctus giganteus; assembly: GCF_048544385.1. Taxonomy (NCBI): domain Eukaryota; kingdom Metazoa; phylum Arthropoda; class Arachnida; order Uropygi; family Thelyphonidae; genus Mastigoproctus; species Mastigoproctus giganteus. The sequence continues at coordinate 115,318,667 of NC_143579.1, forward strand.
GCCTTTCTTCATAAGAGCAACCCTTTGTGCCATTCACTAAACTTGCTGCCCTTCTCTGTACTCGTTCCAACAGCTCTACATCCTTCTTAAAATGAGGCCTCCAGACCTGTATACCGTATTCAAGGTGGGGCCTGACCATTGCTTTATACAAGGGGATAATCACCTCCTTATCCCTGCTAGAAAAATTCCTGTATATCATTGACAAGCCACTATGAGCTATTCTTGCACACCGTCTGCACTACTCAGAAAACTTCATATCTGCCTGCACAATTACCCTCAGATCCTTTTCATTCTCTACCACTGTCAGTGTAGTACCACAGAGTTGATACATTACTCTGGTGTTACTGCTTCCCATATGTAGTATTTTACGTTTGTCAATGTTAAACTTCATTTGCCACCTCTCAGCCCATCTGCTCAACTTTTCTAGATCCTGTTGCAGCAGCATACTGTCATTAGTATCATTAACAACCATGCCAACCTTTGTATCAACTGCAAACTTGGACATTAAGCCTGATATACTATCATCAATATCATTTATAAACACAGAAAACAACAATGGACCCAACATCAAACCCTGAGGGACTCAACTAGTAACATTAGTCCACGAAGAGCAGTGCCCATTGATTACCACTCTCTGTCTTCTCCCACTCAACCATCCTTTTATCCATAGCAGCAATTTGCCTCCAATGCCACACTGCTCCAATTTGTGCAGCAGTCTTCCATGTGCAACAGTATCAAAGGCCTTTCTAAGATCCAAATATATGATATCAAAATTATTCTTTGCATCCAGTTCCTTTGTGACTGCATCATAGTATCCGATCAAATTTGTCAGACAAGACTTCCCCTTAACAAACCCATGCTGTGTCCGAGCTATAACTGAAGTCTTGTCCAGATGATCCTGCAGTGCTTCTTTAACCAGTGCCTCCATTAATTTCCATGGAACAGAAGTTAAACTAACAGGTCTGTAATTACCTGTATCTCCCTTTGATCCTCCTTTGCGGATTGGGGTCACATTCACATTTGCACATCTCCAGTCCATGGGGTACCTCCCATTAGTCCAAGGTAGATCTCGTAATTATGGCTAAGGGTTTGTTTACTTCCTTTGCTGCCTCCTTTAATATAACTTGATAGATCCCATCTACCCCGTGTGCCTTTTTTTTTTTTATCTTCAACAATTTCTCCTCCACTTTACTCTCAGTTATTACAAGATTCTCTAGCTTACTGCCAGAGTTGAATACACCTCTGGCATTCCTCTCACTGAATAACTCCTCATGTGTGAATGTCGATGCAAAATATTCATTTAGTTTGTTAGCTACCTGAGCATGATCATCTACAGTTGAGGCGCCTCCGTAGCCAGGTGGGAAGGAGCAGCAGTGCGTAGCACACGCTTCTTGATTAGACCGGGGTTCGAGCCCGTCACCACCAAATACGGAGGATGCGGAAAGGTCATTCAGGGAATGACCACCGCATATCCCGGAGCAATATGGCCTTAGTTGCTAATGCTCCTAAAAAAAAAAACCAAATAACAAATAACAAAAATCTACAGTTGACCCATCGATATCAAGTGGACCAATCTGATTCATCCCCTTCCTTCTAGAGTTTACATAAGTAAAGAACTCTTTGCTGTTTTTCTTTGCATTCTTTACCAAAGATTTCTCGTAATTTGCCTTCGCCTGCCTAACCTCCTTTGTGACTTGGTTACAGACCAGCCTATCTATCATAGGCTTTTGTGCCACACGTTATTTTATATGTATCCCATGCATATTTCTTATGTCATATGTCTAATTAGTTCATCTGACATCCATTTAGGCCTAAATCTTGAACAATATTTCTTCATTGGTATGAAAAGCCTAGTAGATTTCAAGATTAATTCTTTGAATGCTTCCCATTTTGAATTTGCTGTTGGTAAAATCATCAGTTGGTCCCACCATATAGAATTTAAATAGTGTCTCAAACCACCATAGTCACCGTTACGAAAGCAAAAACCCTTCTCTTTACCCTTGATGGTAGAGGGAAGGGTTTTTGACCTTTACTCTTTGAGTAAATGCCACTTCAGCACACTGTGATCAGTGCCACCTCGTGGTTCCTTTATCTGCAGATTCTTAATGCATGAAGAATCAGTACTGATAATCAGATCAAAAGTATTACTCCCTCTAGTTCCTGCTCGAACATGCTGCTGTAGAAAACAATCATCCAATAAATCCACGAAAGTCTTTCTAGTGTGTGAGTGACCAACCCACAAATTCCAGTCAATCTCTGGGAAATTAAAATCCCCCATTATAAGACACTCTGATTTACTGGCCCACTCTTTTTCTCTGCACAATTGCTCATTATACTTATATGAGCCAATAAGGCCAATAAGACACACCTACTCTCATTTTTCCTTTCCCAGTGCTTATGTCACACCAAACAGACTCAACTTTGCATTGTCCACCAACATCATTTGGATGCACTTCCTTAGATTTTATTTGTTTCTTAACTAACAGCATAACCCCCTTCTTCCTTTCTATCCTTTCTGTACACATTGTACTCCCCAAATTCCAATTCTGCACTGCTTATGTCTGTGTGACACCACATCTCTGATATTCCAACAGTATCTGCCTTTGATATCTTGACTAGCACTTCAAGCTCATCGAATTTATTAACTATAATCCTACCATTGGCGTACATGCAAGTATACATGCACCTGTTTCTACTCTGGCGCCTCCATAGCCAGGTGGGAAGGAGCAGCAGTGCGTAGCACACGTTTCTTGATTAGACCGGGGTTCGAGCCCGTCACCACCAAATACGGAAGATGCGGAAAGGTCAGGGAATGACCACCGCATATCCCGGAGCAATATGGCCTTAGTTGCTAATGCTCCTAAAAACCAAATAACAAACAAACAAACAGTTTCTACTCTTGGTTATCCTAACACAGCCCATGTATTTACTTTTTCCACTGTGACTCCCAGCAGTCCTGGAAATCCCCATTTGCCTTGCTTTCCAGGCTGCTGCTCAATTGAATTTTAATAGAAGCAGTGCAAGAATCACTTTCACCTCTACCAGCGGCTGCTGTTAATCTATTAGTCCATGTATCCCCTCCAACCTAGCAGTTTTGGAGGGATACAATCTGTGTATCCCCCCAAGCACAATTACTTCTATATTTTTTGTGTTCTAATCTACACCGAGGTGGTACCTCACGGTTGCTATGTTATTCTGGGAGTACTTCTACCTATATGCAGTACCTTACATTTGTCAATGTTAAAATTCAATTTTCACTTCTCAGACCATCTGCCTAATTATTCTAGATCAAGGGTTAGCAACTTATGGCCCACGGGCCTTCCACTGGAAATCATCTGGCCCATAGTCCCAAAAATTAATATTATATCCACCCAGCCCACAGTGCTAATAAAAACGAATTCAAATTAGTAATTCTATCTCTGGCCTGATGTAGAACCGCAGTATTTTTATAAATTGTAATAATTTGGACAGTGTTACGAGCCTGTATATAGATGTACATATTTTATCAGTCAAAAAAAGAAATATCTAAAATAGAAATAAAAAAAGAAGCATTTAGATTTTTGATTTTATAAGATTTGGGGAACACTGTTGCTTTCATACATATTTTTTATCATTGGTTTAGATGTCCCATAGTTCCTATTTTCTGTCTGTGCTACAGTGGCTGATGGCACAATGGCTCATGTTGCATCAGCCGTGCTTGCCATGGGAGGAGCTGCATAGAGGCATGTCTGTCACTCACTCACTCACTCACTCACTTGCCATCTCCTTGTCACCTATGTTTCAGCCTTCTCTTTAATTTCGTCTGTTGCTCTGCTCATCTACTGCTGCTCTTGCTACTTGGCATTAGCATAAGCTTTAGTAGAGGCATATGGTGGAAGAAAGCAAGCTTATATAGCATTAGCCAAAAAAAGAAATAATACCCTTCCCATTAAACCCATCCATTCACTCCAAATGTTTGTCTAGTTCTCCCTTGAACTTCTTTAAGTTGCGGACCACCACTACAAAACATGGAAGTTTATTCCCACTATCAACCGCCCTCTGGCTAAAGGCAACTTTTCGCACATCTATTCCACAATTGCATAAATTCAAATTGAGATCAAACAATTGTCTTTCCTCAATTTGAATTTATGCCCCCTCAGGTCTGAGCAAGAGGAAGAATCCCATTAGCATTGAGCTTGCTCAATCCATTCAAGGCTTTATACACTCAATTAGATCACCTCGCAGGAGCTTAGTCTCCAGATGCTGCAATTTGCAGAACTTAAATCTTTCTTGGTAACACCAACCTTTTTTTTCCACTTGCCAATCTCATTGCCCTTCTCAGTACTTGTTCCTATAACTCTACATCTTTCCTAAAATAAGGCCTCCATACCCATATACAGTACTCAAGGTGTGGCCTAACCGTTGCTTTATACAAGGGACAATCACCCCTTTATCCCTGTTAGCAAAATTCCTGTATATCATTGACAAGACACCATGAGCTACTCTTGCAGCCTTTTTCCACTGCTCAGAAAACTTCATATCTGACTACACAATTACCCCGGGGTCCTTTTCATTCTCCACTACCCTGAGTATTGTACACCCAGTTTGTATATTACTCTGGGATTACTGCTACCCATATGCAGTAGTCTACATTTGTCAATGTAGACTACGTTAGTTGCCTCCTCTCAGCCCATCTGCTCGACTTTTCCAGATCCTGTTGCAGTAGCGTACTATCATTACTGTAATAACAACCCTGCCAACCTTCGTATCATCTGCAAACTTAGACATTAACCCTGATATTCCTTCATCGATTTCATTGATAAATACACAAAACAACAATGGCCTCAACACCGAACCCTGGGAGACTCCACTAATAACATTAATCCATGAAGAGCAGTGTCTATTGATAAACGGTCTCTGTCTTCTCCCACGAACCGTCCTTTTATCCATTGTAGCAACTTGCCTGTAATGCCATACTGCTCCAATTTGTACAGTAGTCTTCCATGTACCACAGTATCAAAAGCTTTCCTAAAATCCAAGTATATGATATAAAAATTATTCTTTACATTCAGTTCCTTTGTGACCACATCATGTCACATCATCGAATCCAATCAAATTTGTCAGAAAAGGCTTCCCCTTAACAAACCCATGCTATGCCTGAACTATAATTGCAGTCTTGTCTAGATGATCCTGCATCTCTTCCTTAACCAGTGACTCCATTATTTTCCCTGGAACAGAAGTTAGACTAACAGGTCTGTAATTATCCGTGTCATCTTTGATCACACTTTGTTATTTGGGGACACATTTGCACATCAAAAGTCCATGGGCACTTCCACTTAGTCCAAGAAAGCTTTCATAATTATGCTTAAGGGTTTGCTTACCTTCTTTTTGCCTCTTTAATATAACTGGATAGATCCCATCCACCTCCAGGTTCCTTAGGTTCAACTTCAACGATTTCTCCTCCATGTTGCTCTCAGTTACTACGAAATCACTTAGCTCCCTGTTAGAGTTCTATAAACCTATCGCATTGCCCTCCTAGAAAAACTCCTCGTGTGTGAATGTAGATGCAAAATGCTCATTCAGTTTATCAGCTACATGAGCATGATCATCAGTAGTCAAACCATCTATGTTAAGTGGACCAATCTGATTCATCCCTTTCCTTCTAGAGTAAGTAAAGAACTCTTTGCTCTTTTTCCTTTCCATCTTTTGTCAAAGATTTCTCTTAATCTGCCTTCGCCTGCCTAATCTCCCTTCTGACTTGATTACAGACTAGCTTATATCTGCCATAGCTTCTCTGCAGCCTGACGATTTATATGCATCCCATGCATTTCTATTCTCTGCCATGAGCCTCATTAATTCATCTGACTTCCATTTAGGCCTAAATCTTGAACAGTATTTCTTAGTTGGTATGAAAACCCTATTACCCTCTAAGATTATGTCCCTGAAGGCTTCCCATTTAGAATTAACCATTGGTAACATCATCAGTTGATCCCACTGTATAGAATTTAATAACTCTCTGAGACTACCGTAGTCACCTTTACAAAAGCAAAAATCCTTCCCCTTACCCCTGATAGTAGTTACATCTTTAAGCAAATTCCGCATCAGTACACTGTGATCACTGCCACCTAGTGGTTCCTTTATTTGCAGATTCTTGACAAATGAAGGATCACTGTTGATAATCAGGTCAAGAGTATTATTCCCTCTGGTTGCCTCTCGAACGTGTTGCTGTAGAAAACAGTCATCCAATAAATCCACAAAAGTCTTGCTAGTGTGTGATTGATGAGTCCTCAAGTTCCAGTCAGTATCTGGAAAGTTCAAATCCCCCCCATTATAAGATATTCTGATTTATTGGCCCACTCTATTTCTCAGCACATTTGCTCAATATACCCATCAAATTCATTAGGCCTATAATGCACACCTACTCTTCATTTTCCCTTTCCCAGTGCTTATGTCACACCAGAGGGTGGTAATCAATGGGTGCTGCTCTTCTTGGACTAATGTTATTAGTGGAGTCCCACAGGGTTCGGTGTTAGGTCCACTATTGTTTTGTATATTTATCAATGATATTGATGAAGGTATATCAGGCTTAATGTCGAAGTTTGCAGATGATACAAAGGTTGGCAGGGTTGTTAATGACAGTAATGGCAGTGTGCTACTGCAACAGGATCTAGATAATTTGGGCAGATGGGCTAAGAAGTGCCAACTGAAGTTTAACCTTGACAAATGCAAAGTACTGCATATGGGTAGAAGTAACCCCAGAGAAACGTACCAACTCTGTGGTACTACACTTAAGGTAGTAGAAAATGAAAAAGACCTGGGAGTAATTGTGCAGTCAGATATGAAGTTTTCTGAGCAATGCAGACAGGCTGCCAGGGCAGGTCATGGGGTTTTGTCAATGATATATAGGAATTTTGCTAGCAGGGAAAAGGAGCTGATTATCCCTCTGTATAAGGCAATGGTCAGGCCACGCCTTGAATACTGCATACAGGTCTGGAGGCCTCATTTTAGGAAGGATGTAGATTTACTTGAGCGTGTACAGAGAAGGGCAACAAGATTGGTGAGGGGAATGAAGGGATCCTCTTACCAAGAGAGGCTTAAGTTCTGCAAATTGCAGTGGCTGGAGACTAGGCACCTGCGCGGTGATCTGATTGAGGTATATAAGGCCTTGAATGGGTTGAGCACGCTGAATTCTGATGGGATCCTTCCACTTGTTCAGATTACGAACCTAAGGGGGCATAAATTCAAATTAAGAAAAGACAGATGTAGAATAGATATGCAGAAATTTGCCTTTAGCCAGCGGGTGGTTAATTGCTGGAACAAACTTCCATCTGTCGTTGTGGAAGTTGATAGGTTGAATAAATTTAAGGAGGAACTGGACAGGCATTTGGAGGGAATGGTGTGTTTTTTTTTTTTTTTTTGCTGATGCTGCATAAACTCATACACTTGATTTCTTGCATCACATGCCACTACTACTACCACACTGACTCAACATTGCATTGTCCCGCCATTGTCAATTGGATGCACTTCCTTAGATTTTACGTGTTTCTTAAACTAACAGCATAATTCCTCCTCCCTTCCTGTCCTGTCTATCCTTTCTGTACCTATTGTACTCCCCAAATTCCAATTTCACACAGAGCTGAATATCATCATTCTTCTTTTTCTTGGTGATTTCTTTCTACTTCTCTCTCTCTCTCTCTCTCTCACTCTCTCACTCTCTCTCTCTCTCTCTCTCACTCTCTCTCTCTCTCTCTCTCTCTCTCTCTCTCAGGGTAACTTGGGAATTTTTTTTGGCTAGTGCAGCATAAGCCTCAGGCTTCCTTGCACCTTATGGCTAATAATAATGATGATAATGATATGGCACCACTTTTCTGATATACCAACAGTGTCCACTTTTGATGTCTTGACCAACATTTCAAATTCATCAAATTTATTGGCGTACATGCACGTATACTACACCTATTCTTACTCTTAGTTTCCCTAACACAACCCATGTATTTACGTGTTCTATGATGACTCCCAGCTGCCCTTGAAATCCCCAGTACCTTGTTTTCCAGGGTACTCTTCATTCCAATAGAAGCAGTGCAAGAATCACTTTCACTTCTGACTGTGGCTATCGTTAATCTATTAGTCTGTGAATCCCCCCAAGCTAGCACTTTTCCAACCCACCTAACAATGCTCGATAGCATCAGAAAATCTTCTTGCACCCTTTCTATTTAAATGTATCCATCTGTAGAAATAATGCCATCCTGTTAACAAGCACAGACTACTCTGAGAAAAATTCTACACCATAAGCCTTGCACAATCTCTCCAGGGCCGAATTAATTAACAAGGCTCTCATCATATAATCCCTCCTATCATATCTGGCAGAATTGCAGACACTTAAATTTAACCCTAACTCGCGACTTTTTTCAACATTGACCTGTGCTTGTTAAACTTTGTGCCTTAATTTGGATTCCTTGGAATTGGGTGAGTTTTATCTATCATAAATTTCATGTGTTTCTTGTAATTTCTACTGGTGGCACGGTGGCATAATTTATAGCCAAACTGCAAGGCATTATTTTCTTCACTTACAATTATAATAGTTATAGCAATACTAATGTTTGAATTTCTTTTTTTTTCTTCATTGAGCTCAATGGCAAACTGCAGGAAGGTGGATGCTGTGTTCTGAGTATTAGTATTAGCAAGATAATAAAATAAAATAAGAAAATGAAATAAGAAAAATAAATAAAATAAAATAATAATAATTAGAGAAAAGGAAATAGACATCCTATGCATTTCCCTCCTACTATAGGTAATTATCCAGCTGACCTTTGAATTTCCCCAAAACTGTCAGCTTCTACCAACCATGGGTAACGTATTCGAGTAATTTATAACTCGCTGGCTAAAATAAAACTTCCTGCAATCCAGTCTAAACAACTTCCCTCATAACTTGAAATTATAGCTCCTTGTTCTAGAATCATTTATAACTGAAAATTTTGCCCTTTTTCATTTTGCTCATGCCTCTCAGTGCCTTAAACACCTCAATCAAGTCTCTTCTAAGGTGCCTAGTTTCTAAGCTCTGCTACCCACATTTTAAAGTCTTTCCTCATATGGAGACCCTTTTGCCAGTCTCACTAGGTGAGTTACCTGTCTTTGGATCCTTTCAAGAAGCACAGTATCTTTCTTAGGTGCTGTTTCCATACTTCAACACAGTATTCCAAGTATAGTCTGACAATAGCCTTATATAATGGGATTAGGACACCATGGGCCATCCTTGAAAGTCTACAGTGCTCAGAGAACTTCATGTCTAACCATATCGTAATACCCAAGTCCCTTTCCTCCACTACTGTCTTTAGTTCAACTCTGCGGTGTCTAAGTTATTTTGGGATTACTGTTCCCCAGGTGCAGTACCTCACACTTTGCTGGATTAAAGCATAGCTGCCAGTTTTCTAACCATTCCTGAAGTCTATCTAGGTGAAAAAATTCTGCTTGGCAGTGATCATTAACTACTCTACCAATTTTTACATCATCTGCAAATTTAGACATCACGCCCTCTATCCCTTCATCGATGTCATTTATAAAAATTAAAAACAATAGTGGTCCTAATACTGATCCTTGGGGAACTCCACTTTCTTACGTCAACTCAATCTGAGAAATAACCATTTATCTCAACCCTCTGCCTTCTGCCCTGAAGCCATCGAGCAATCCATCTAAGGATTTTCCCTGTGATTCCAACCTGTTCCAGCTTATAAAGAAACTGACTCAAATGCTTTGCTGAAAATCCAAATGAAA